>NW_013541460.1:111664-126088 GCF_000499545.2 Eimeria tenella
TGCTGCTGAGCTGCATGTACACCTGAATTCACGCGGCTGGAGAGCTGCTGCTGCCACGAGGCATCAGTCGAGCTGCCGCATCAGCAGCGGCAGCTGCTGTTGCTGCTGTTGCTGCTGCTGCTGCTGCTGTTGCTGCTGCTGCTGCTGCCGAGAGAATGATGACACCTCTTCCTTGCAGCGGAGAGGCTCGGGCCTAGAGGCGCCTTCTTATGGCGCCTCTGCTGCTGCTGCCATAGCGGAGTCTCTGAGAGCAGCGGGAGCAGCTAGTGCAGCAGCAGCAAAGACAGCAGCAGCAGCAAGGAGAGCAGTAGCAGCAGCTGCAGCTTCCCAGCCGCTTAAACTGCAGCAGCGACTGCCCACTCTGAGCTATTTAGAAGCAGATGCGCGCCGCTGCTTCTATAAACAAGTGACACGCCAACGCGCAATGAATTCAAGCAGCAGCAGCAGCAGCAGCAGCATGAAGAGCGGCAGAGGCCAGGGGCACAGAAAGCTGCCGGGTGTATAGACAGCTCGCAGTGTCTAAGTTTCCGCCAGTTGTAAAGCCACTTTTATCCTCAAAGAATCTTTTTAAAGACAAGTACTTTTCGGATTTTGGCTGTACTTGTGCATGCGCTCGCTGCGGCGCTCCCTAGGACAGCCCCGTCGGCAGCTGCGAAGGACTTTATTGCATTTATTTGAATTATTTGCAAAAATTAATTAAAATGAATCCAAAAAAGTCTAAATTTGCGCGTTGGAAACGGTAGATGGGGTGGGTGAACACCCCTGGGTTGTACAGACACCTGGAGCTCGCGCGTCGCTTGTTTCGCAAGACTGGACTTTTCCGAACTCTTCCACAATTCGTTTATTTACAAACTTAGTTCTTTTTATTTTTTATTCATTTTATTCACAAAAACGGCCAACTCTTTGCTGCTGAAAGCCGCCACTTCTTCTGTACCAAGGGAATGCTCCCGCTGGCACAGAGCACGAGAAACGGGGGGTTTCGGGTTTAGGGTTTAGGGTTTAGGGTTTGTTGAATGGCGATCATTTGCAAATCAAATTCAAAACTTGAATGTTCTATTCAAAGTTGAAGTCCTAAACCCTCATAACCACCAAATGAACTTTTGCAACTTCTTAGATTTCCAGCCTCTAAAAGTGATCTTCTTTTCCCTGAACTGCCACCTACCAAACCACAAACCCTAAACCCTAAACCCTAAACCATAGGCTGCTAGTTCTGCGGGTCTTTTGCAGCCAATTTAGCTTTGAAAAATCCACAAAAAGCCTAAATAAAGGAGCTAGGGTTTAGAATTAGGGTTTAGCGATTTAAGGGCCCCTAAACCCTTTCTTGGCGACTCTGACCTTCGGGCTAAACCCTCAGTTGGGGCCCCAAAAGCCATTTGCTTTTACTAATAAGTTGCTGCTGCTGCTTCTGCTGCAGCAGCAGCAGCTGCTGCTGCTGCTGCTGTAGAGGCAGGCTGCTGCTGCTGCAACAGAATGCCAAATTCCATTTTTCGAATTTTTTGATATTAACAAAAAATAAAAAAAAGAAAATCTAGAGCTGCTGCTGCTGGCGAGTTCTTGCAGAGCAGCAAAAAGGTGAGTGAGAAAATACAATAATCTGCTGAGTTTTTTCTTTTTTCATTTTAATTTAAAAGATTTATTTACATTTAATTTTGGAGAATCGTTTTGGTAATTGGAGACTCGTTTGAATTGCTTTTGGTGACGCTCTTTGGCGCTCTTCATTTGCCCGGTGCGCTCTTCTTGCTGCTGCTGTTGCTGCTGCTGCTGCTGCTGCTGCAGCACTTTTGCAGCTGCAGCAAATGAAAAGTGAAGGAAAACTGCAGCAGCAGAGGGACAGGAAAGGGAAAGGAAAGGCAAGGATGAGGGCCAGTTAAAACTCAATCAAAAAAGTGGTATAAATAAATAAACAAATCAATCAATCAACAAACAAATAAATAAACAAACACGTAGATAAAATAAATAAATAAATGAATAAATAAAGCAATTAGTTTATGCATCCCGTACGGCAGCAAAAAGGGAAAAGAGAAAAGAAAGGCGCATGCACTCAAAGAATAGAATTAAAAGAAGTGCAGCAGCAGCAAAAGCCGCAAATAATTCGAAGAAGAAAAAAAAATAAAAATAAAAAAGAAATTAATTGCCTTCCGGAGCATACACCAGGCTGAGGTGTACGTTCACCTACTGGGGCCAAAGCTGCTGCCGGAGAAAAATATGCTTTTCAGTTTTTGTTCTAATTTATTTCATTTTTCAATTTTTGCTGCTGCTTTAAACTCACGCATGCACAGTGGGAAGCAGCAGTTGCTGCTGCTGCTGCGCAGCAAGCAGCAGCAGCAGCAGCAGCAAGTCAGCAACACAACATCACAGCAGCGCAGCAGCACAGAAGCACAGCAGCACAGCAGCACAGCAGCAGCAGCAAAGCAGCAGCAGCGCAGCAGCACAGCAGCAGCAGCAAAACAGCAAACGGAAGAGTAAAAAAGGGCCAAATGGCCGTATGAGAAGCTGCTGGGAGGGCCAGAAGTCTATTAAGTAAACAAATCCTGAAAATAAAGAATTTGCGACTGAGTCCTCAAAAGTTTTCAGAAACTTGAAATTTGACTAAGTCCTAAAAGGGGCAAAAGGGCCACAGCCCACCCTCAATACTGCTGCAGCCTCCAGAGCCACCCTGCTGCGTATATATATATATATATAAATATACATATATATATAATATATATATGTATATATATTATATATATATGTATAAGAGATATATAAATATATCTATATGCATATATATGTACATATGTATATATATACATATAGGTGCGTGTATATATATATACATATACATATATATATTTATATACGTACATACATATATATACATATAGATACATCTATATATACATATGCATATTCATACATATATATATACACATATACATACACATATACAAGTACACATATACAAGTACACATACATTTACATACATTTACATACACACATATATATATGTAATATATATATATGTACATATATGTATGTACACACATCCCTATGTATAATTCTACCTCTAAGTATATGTGTATACACAGATATGTGGGTATATGAGCTGGTCTTTGCGTTTATTTTACACACATTTGGTGCTTTTAGAGATTCGAAATAAGACCAGTTGGCTGCCCCGTGGCGCTGCAGACGCTGAGTGTTAATTAGACGAAAAGAGAAAAGCAGACTTGATTATTTTGACTCAAAAAAAGACTTTGAATAAATTAAAAAGAGCCTTTGGCGAGTTTTCTGTAGATGACGCTTTGAGGCGCTGCGGTGTCTGTACACCTGAGGCAGCCACCGCCTCCGGCGCGCCAGCCTAGCGGGTTTGGGCGCTCAAATTGAAGCGTTTTTTGTCTATTTCATTTTTAATTTATGTTTTTATTGATTTAAAATGGAAATAAATTTGTTTTCGCGGCGCTACAAGCAGCAGCAGCAGCTTGCGGCTGCGTCCTTGTGTGTCCCAGAGAGAGTCCAGCTTGGGCGCTGCGGAGGCGGCACGCGGGTGTATGGACATGAAATCAAAAGCCCAACACAATAAAAGAAATTCTAAATGGTCATTTTTGTTTTTTTTCCGTTTTTAAACAGCGAGTTCTTGAGCGGAAGAGGCCGATGCACAGACCAGCGGCGCGGAGGCCTGACCGGACCAGCGCCCGCGGCGTTCGCACGCGTTTCGCGTTTTGCTGCCTTTATTTGTTCTTTTTACGGAAATATTCTTTAAAAATGCAAAAGCATTTATCTTTATCAACTCCTTCTTGGCTTTTGGGGCTCGAGCGGCTGCAGAGGCGCTGAGACAGCAGCAGCAGCAGCAGCAGCATAGCCACTGAACAGCCACTGCGGCCGAGACCCTCTCTCTTCTCCCGCAGGACGGTGTACGTACACCTGGGCCTCCCACTTGGCTTTATTTTGGCTTTTTTTGGCCTTTTGTTTCATTTTAAATGCAAAGAGGAGACAAAGGGGCCCCGAGACACAATCACTGCAGCAGCTGCAGCAGAAGAGACAAGAACCAGCGAGCGGCAGGGGAGGGCCCGCAGCAGCAGCAGCGCAGCAAGCAGCAGAAGCAGCAGACAGCCCCTACACGGCCTCTTCCTCGGCTCAGGGCCTAGGGTTTAGGGTTTAGGGTTTAGGGTTTAGGGTTTGGCGCAGAAGATGCCCCCTTGAGCTAACTCAAGAGACACTCCGTGGCACCAATGGCTCTCCCTTTTGCGCTGCGGCCCCAGCGGTCAGCAACAGCAGCAGCAGCAGCAGCAGCTCTTTCCCTTCTCTTTTGCTGCTTTCTTTCCGCCCTGCAGCAGCCAGCTGCAGCAGTCACGGTGAGCCCCCGCCCAGCTGCTGCTCGGACCCATCTTTGCTGCGCTGCTGCTGCTGCTGCTGCTGCTGCCTTCTTGCTGCCAGGCTGCTGCTCCGGAGCTCCCCTGCTTCTACTCTGCTGCAGCTGGCGCGCAGCGCCAGCAGCAGCGGCTGCAGACGTGCGGCAGCAGCAACAGCAGCAGCAGCACGTCAGCACCCGCTGCTGCTGACGCGCTGCTGCAGCAGCAAGCAGCCCTTGCTGCTGCAGCAGCTAGTGTGAAATGCTGTTTTCTGTGCATCTCTTTGGCAGTTCTTTTTGTCATTTCCCCTTTTGCGTCTCCGACTTCTGCTGCTGCTTCTCGTTTGCTGTGTCTCCTGCTGCCCCTATTTGCTGCTGCCTGCTCCCTCAGAGGGGCCTCCGGGGCCCTTCTACTGCTGCTGCTGCTGCTGCTGCTGCTACTTCTACTGCTGCTGCTGCTGCTGCTGCTGCTACTGCTGCTGCTGCTACTGCTGCTGCTGCTGCTGCTGCTGCTGTCTTTGCCCATCAGTCTGATTCAAAAGTCTTTTTATTCTTTTGCTTTTCTCTCAGCCAATTGCCCCTCCGCAGCTTTCAGTACCCTGGGGCCCCGGGGCCCCCGGGGGCCCCGGGGGCCCCCGGGGCCCTGGGGGCCCCCCAGGTGGCGGGGGAACTGTTTTGCGGCTGTCTCCCGCTGCTGCTTTTGAAGAAGCAGCAGAAGCAGCAGAAGCAGCAGAAGCAGCAAGCCTCTGGCCCGGAGGCGCTGCGGTGCAGCAGCAGCTGCGCGAGCAGCAGGGGCTGCAGCAGCAGCAGCAGCAGCAGCGCAGCCGCGGGGTGCACCGACACCTCTGGGCGGAGCAGCAGGCCCCAGGTGTACGTACACCTGCTGCAGACACCCCACAAATCGCAGAGGAGCCCAGAAGCCTCGGAAGTGGCATTTCTTCTTATTTGGAAAAGTCCGTAACTTCAACAAATACTCCAAGTGCTTTTACAATTGCTGATCCTTTTGCTTCTTGGCTGCCTGCTGCTGCTGCTGAAAAGGCAGCAGCAAAGGGGCCCCAAGAAGGGGGCCCCCACACGGAGGCTGCTGCTGCTCCGCAGCCGCCAGAGCAGCAGCAGCAGCCTGCTGCTGCTCCTGCTGCTGCTGCCCCTGCTGCTGCTGCTGCGCCAGAAGCGCCTGCTGCTGCTGCTGCTCCAGAAGAAGGCCCCAAGCCGGAAGCTGCTGCTGCGCAGCCAGAGGCCTCCGAGAAGCAGCAGAAAGCGAAGGAGACAGCTGCTGCAGCTGCTGCTGCAGCAGCTGCTGCACAAGAGGCTCTTGCTGTAGCAAAGGCGGAAACTGAGCGACACGCCGAGGAAGAAGCCGCGAGGCTGCAGCAGGAGCAAGAGCAGCAGCAGCAGCAGCGGCAGCAGCAGCAGCAGCAGGACTCCGAGGCCAGCAGAGCTGGAAGGCGGAAAGAAGCTGCCAGGGGAGAAAAGAGTCTTGAAAAAGCTCTTGCTCAAAAGTTTGAAAAGTTGAAATTGACAGAACAAGAAACAAAAGAGTTTGTAGACACTAAAGGTGAAATGAAAACAAAAAAGTCTTTTGATTCATTTAATTTTAATCATGCTTCAAACGTTTGCTGCCACAGACTCCTTTGGTTCCCTAAAGCGGCTAAAACACTCCAGACACCTCAGCTATTGTGCTGCTGCTGCTGCTGCTGCTGCTGCTGCCGCTGCTGCTGCTGCTGCTGCTGCTGCTGCTACTGCTTGGTAAAGCTTTCTACCTCTTAAATCCCAGTTCTTTTCTACTTCAAAATGTTTCGTCTATTTGCTTTTTATTCTAATTCTTTTTTATTTTATAAGTCCCTTTGCGTGGCTTTTGCTGCTGACTTTTGTCTCTGTCGAATTTCGCAGTTTTATTCTTTATTATTTTATTTTTTATTTCTTCTTCTCTTTTCTTACGTTTTCCTTTTTTGTGGCCTTTTGGTTTTATTGGCTGGAGCCGCGCGTCGTGTGGTCCACTGGGAGACCACTGGTCCTCTAATTATTTCCATTTTGTTTTTTAAATTTGAAAAACTATTTTAATTTCCTGTTTACTTTTTCCATTTTATCTTTTTCATCTTTTAATTTTGGAATTTTTTCCCATTGTTTCCACTCTGTCTTTTTAAATTTTTAATTTCAAATTTATTTATTATTTCCATTTTGTCTTTATAATATTTTAATTTTAAAATTTACTCTTTGTTTTTTCCATTTTGTTTTTTTAATTTTTTAATTTTAAATGTATTTATTATAATTATTATTACTAATTATATTGTTATTATTATTATTAATATTGTTGTTATTATTATTATCCATTTTGTCTTTTTAATTTTTTAATTTTAATCTATTTTTCAGAAGTTGCGAAAAATGTGCGGCGGCTCGTTGGCCTCAAGGCAGGCTCGAACTTGCATTTGGAAAACCAAAAGTTAATAAAGCCGGTGAGTCATTTTGGGAGAAAAAAGAAAATAAATAAAATAAAAGAAAAGCATTTTAAATCAAATGAAATGCCACTTTTAAGACAATTCAAATGCATGCAGTCCCTAGAGAAAGACTGAAAGAAAACTTGCAATTAAAAGACTTAAAAGAAAGCATAAGTTGATTGGCTGAGACGCTGCAGCAGCGGGCTGCAGCAGCAGCAAATCACGAAAAAGAAGAAAGAATCTGCTGCTGCAGCGGCAGCAGCACTGTTGCTAGTGCAGCCTCTTTGGGACTTGCCCTTTGCTGCAGCAGCAGCAAAGCCCGTCTGCGAGCGCATGCATAACGCATGCATCTGCTGCAGCAAGGGCATCGCATGCGCATGCAAGCGCACGCACACAAGCGCATGCAAAAAAGCGCATGCAAGCGCATGCATACAAGCGCATGCAAGGCAGCGCATGCAAGCGCATGCAAGCGCATGCATGCAAGCGCATGCAAGCGCACGGGTGTTGGCGTTCAGGGCTGCGACATAGCGACGTTCGGGCCCGCGTACTGCGCAGCAGAAGACAACCCGCGGGCGGCAGACATCCTGTGGAGTTTGGAAAGCCGCAAGAATAACTGCTACTTGGTGATTGCTGCATGCATGCTGCTGTTTGGGGCTTTGGTGCAGCTGTGCTGCAGCGCGCTGGAGCGCAAAGTGCTGCGCGGCGACGCCTTTTCCAAAGAAGTCCTCGAGACGGCTTTTCGCCAAATCGCCTTCATCGCCATTGTCGACGTGCTGCTTTGGGGCTGCATGCAGTCCAACGTCGCAGCCATTCTCGACGAACTTGTCTTCGGAGACGTGAGCAGCAGCAGCAGCAGCAGCAGCAGCAGCAGCGGCGCGGCAGGGCTGCGGCGCCGCTGCAAAGGCGGGGCAGCTCTGGCCCTGCTGCTGCTGCTGTAGCGCTGAGAGCAGTTTTGCTGCGCTGCGAGGCACAGCGGGCAGGCACTGGGGGAGCCTGAACCGCAGCAGCAGCAGCAGCAGCAGCAGCAGCAGCAAGTGTGTTTCTGGCTGCTGTCGTGTTTTGCTTCTTTCAGGTAATGCCGCGGCAGCGAGACGCAGACATTGTTTTAGAAAATGTCTCGCCAATGCTGGAAGTGCTTTTTGAGGATCTTTTCTTCGTGGCCATTTTGCTGCTGATCTGGTTAGTGCAGCAGCAAACAGCAGCAGCCACCAACGGCGCTGCAGCAGCCCAACAGCTCTGCAGCAGGCCAGACGGCCCTCTGCAACTCCTCCCTGCTGCGCTGTGTCCAACTCAGCCCTGCTGCTGCTGCTGCTGCTGCTTCCTGTGCTGCTGCTGTTGCTACTGCTGCTGCTGCTGCTTGCTGCTGCTGCTGCTGCTGCTGCTGCTTGCTGCTGCTGCTGCTGCTGCTGGGGTTTGGTTTGCTGCAGACCTTGCTGCTGCCGGCGTTGCGTGCTGCTGCCTTTAGGTACGTGGCGTTTGTGGTGCTGGTGCAGTGCCTGGTGCGGCAGCTAGCAGCATGGATGCGCAAAGTCGACGAAGAAGAAGATGTGACGGAAATTGCAAGAAAAGCAGAAGTTGCAGAAAACTCTTGCTTCGGCCGCTGCCTCCACTCCGACGACATAGCCAAGGCTGCCTTCGTCGCCCACAGGCAAGCCAGCAGCAGCAGCAGCAGCAGCACAGCAGCAGCAGCAGCAGCACAGCAGCAGCAGCGCAGCAGTAGCAGCAGCAGCGGCAGCACAGCAGCAGCAGCAGCAGCAACAGCACAGCAGTAGCAGCAGCACAGCAGCAGCAGCAGCAGCAGCAGCACAGCAGTAGCGCAGCATGCGGGTCTTTTGTGCTGCAGATACGAATTTGCTGACAATGTGGAAGCAATGAGCATTCCGGGAATAGATCCCTCGGGATATTACTTCATGGAGTACCTGCGGGCTTGTTTGCTGCGGATGGCAATAGAAATGCTGCGGCTGCCGATCAGCACTTTGCTGCTGCTGCTGCTGGCAGCAGCGGGGCTGCGCCCCTTCCTCAGCTGCAGGCTACATGCAGAAGCAGCAGTGCTGTCGCTGTGCTCGCTGCTGTGTCTGCTGGCCATGCTGGCCACTTGGGCTTTTGCTGCTGCAGTTGAGCAGCAGCTAAGGCCCTCCAAAGTCCCCCACTATTTAGTAATGCGCTACCACATGGAGTTGGGAGGCGAAGCCAAAGAGGCCTACCTCCAGGAGTTCACGCCCCCCTACAAGCTGCAGCCGCAGCAGGTCAGGCGCCGCTGCAGCAGCAGCAGCAGCAGCAGCAGCAGCAGCGGCAGCAGTAGCAGCGACAGCAGCAGCGGCAGCGGCGGCGGCGGAGTAGTGATGCAGTAGAAGCAGCAGATGTTCTTTAGCACTCCATAGCGACCCCTTCTGTTGCACTCCCTAGTCCCTTGCTGCACCTCTTCCTGCATCTCCTGCTGCTGCTGCTGCTGCTGCTGCTGCTGCGGCTTCAGAGTGCCTGGCCGGGAGTTTGTTCGCGCTACTTCTACGGAACCACTTTGCCGAATAAACACCAGCAGCTGTTTTGCTTCTGGGCCAATGGACCCACCATTGTGATGCGGGCTTTGGAGGTGAGTTTTTACATTTGCTGCTGCTAATTTAAAAGAAAGCAAATTAAATAAAACAAATTAATTCCAACCCACTTTTGCTGCAGGAGCCCAGAGAGATTGAGAAAGCGCGAAGATCATCCCGCTCTTTGTGCGCTTGTGCTGCTTGCCCCGGGCCTCCCCGCTGCTGCTGCTGCTGCTGCTGCTGCTGCTGCTGCTGCTGCTGCTGCTGCTGCAGGCCTCGTACTTCTGCCAGCTGCTGGTGCTGGCGTGGTGGGTGCAGCTGCTGCGCTCCCACCCAGCCACTTGGCTGCGCATCTCCTGGTGGGGAAGTGCTGCTGTGGGGTTTTTCGCTTTGCTGCACTTCGGGCTGCTGAAGAAAGTGCTGTACTCCACGCTGCTGGCGCTGCACTCGGGCATGCTTGTGGACCACGTGCTGCTGGAAAAGGTGCGCAGCAGCAGCAGCAGCAGCAGCAGGAAGTGCACGCGCAGTCGCTACACAAGTTGCTGCAGCAGCAGTCGTGCTGCTGCTACTGCAGCGAGCGCTGTTGCAAATGGGGGGGGGCAGGCAGCGCTGCTGCAGCAACAGCAGCAAGCGCAGAGAAACTTGCTCCACGAGTTCCTGCAGCAGCAGCTGGTGCTGCTGCTGCTGCAGCGCATGCTGTTGCTGCTGCAGCACGTGCTGCTGCTGCAAGCTGCTGCTGCGGCATCCCCCGCACGCGGGGTGACGCTGCAGCTAGTTGCCGCAGCGCTGCTGCAGAGAGGCCGCAGCGCAGCAGCAGCTCAGAAGCAGCTTCTGCAGCAGCAGCACGCGCGCCTGCTGCCCCCCCTTTTTGGTTCATTTTAGCAGCATTTTGGGTCTTTTTGGGAGCTTTTTGGGTCTTTTTGGGAGCATTTTTTTGCTGCTAGCAGCATTTATTTTCCTTTTTCTTTTTATTTGTTCTTTCGGGATCTTTTGGGATCTTTTTGCTTCACTTTGGTCCCGAAATTTGCGCTTTTGGACTCAGGTTTGGGAAATTCAAAGGGCCGAAAACGTGCGACGCACAGCCGAACTCGTAGACCGCCTGCGAGTGCAGTCAACACTTTTTGCAATAAGTGAAGGCGGAGACATCTTTTGGAAACAAATGCAAATCAAGTCCGACGCACTCTTGCTGCTGCTGCTGCTGCTGCTGTTGCTGTTGCTGCTGGTGCCGCTGGTGCTGCTGGTGCTGCTGTTGCTGGTGCTGCTGTTGCTGGTGCTGCTGCTGTTGCTGCTATTGCTGGTGCTGCTGGTGCTGCTGCTGTTGCTCGTGTTGCTGCTGTTGCTGCTGTTGCTGCTGCTGGTGCTGCTAGTGTTGCTGCTGGTTGGCTGCGAGCCGAAGGAAGCCAAAAGTGCAAAAAGGGTTTTTTTGCATCATTTTGTTGTCTGCAAAGAGCTTTTTTTTCCTTGTAATGACCTCTCTGCTTTCTGCTTCTTTTATAGCTCGAAAAGTGTTTACTTTTTTCTCTTTTTGTTTTTTTTTCTCTTTTTGCTGCCAAACTTGCAGAGTTTTGGCGGTTTCGCGGGCCGTGAAGGACCAAATGGTGGCCATGTGGGCTTCGCTGGACGAAGAGCACTTGGGCCAAATCGACAGATCCAAACTTTTCAAATTCCTCAAGTCCCAAGGCCTCGCAGTGCAGACGGAAGCAGACGTCAACGTGAGTTTGCATGCAGCAGCAGCGCATGCAGCAGCAGCGCATGCAGCAGCAGCGCATGCAGCAGCAGTGCATGCAGCAGTGCATGCAGCAGGGATGCGTGCAGCAGCAAAGCATGCAGCAGTGCATGCAGCAGGGATGCATGCAGCAGTGCACGTGTATTAGTGCATGCAGCAGCAAAGCACAGGCAGAAGGACGCATGCAGCAGTGCATGCTGCAGTGCATGCGCTGCTGCTTGCAGCCGTGCATGCATCACGTGCAGCAGTGCATGCAGAAGTGCAGGTGCAGCAGTGCATGCAGCAGCTGCAGCAGCAACGATCGGCGCATGCAGCAGCTGCATGCGCCTGCAGCAGGCTTTTGCTGCATGCATGTCTTGTGGCTTTGTGTGTGACTTCGACTAATGCTTTGAATGTATTTTTCTGTTTTTTATCTTTTTCTTTTTCTTTCTTCTTTTTTGAATTTGTTTTTTGTACCTTTTATCTTTTCTTTTCCATTTGAATTTGTTTTTCCCCAGCTTCCCCCTTCACCCCTCTTCTTTCTTCTCTATTTTTCCTTTTTTTGAATTGTTTTTTCCAACTTTTACTTTCTTTTTTATTTTCTTTTTAGGACTTTCTGCAAGTCTTCGACAGAACCAACAAAGGCGGAGTTGACGAAGAAGAGTTTTTCGTTTTGGCGTTGGTGGTCAAACAGCTTCTCGTCGAGCCCTTAGACAAAGACGCCTTGAGAGTCCGTTCTTTCTTTTACAACAACCCATACCGATAAGAGCAGCAGCAGCAGCAGAAGCTGCTGCTGCTGCTGCAGCAGCGGCGGCAGCAGCGGCGGCTGCAGCAGCGGCTGCTGCTGTATCAGCAGCGGCAGCAACAGCGGCTGCAGCAGCGGTAGAGGATGCAGAAGCGGCTGCTGTGCCTTTGGCCGGTCCCGCCAGAGACACAGGAGCTGCAGCTGCGGCTGCGGCTGCTGCTGCAGCTGCTGCTGCAGCTGCTGCTGCAGCTGCTGCTGCAGCTGCTGCTGCTGTGTCACTGTGGGGCCACTGAGCGCTTTGAAAATAGAAAAAGGAAAATGCTGGGTTTGATTCTGTGGGGCCTGTGGCCTAGAGCTCTGGGAAATGCTGCGCTGCTGCTGCTGCTGCTGCTGCTGCTGCTGCAGGCTCTCTTTGAAGACAAGTATGGAATACCCTGGACAGCTCCCACGGGCATTGACGTCAACAGCCTCGCCAGGATCCTCGCAGATGTGAGCCTCAGCTGCACATGCATGCACGCGTGCATGCTTGCATGCATGCATGCATGCATGCATGCATGCATGCATGCTTGCATGCATCCGAGCCTGAGTAAAGCCCGCAGCAAGCATGCGTGCTCGCATGCATGCATGCGGGCCAGAAGCAAGCCTCCAGCTGCCTATACATGCATGTGTGCATGCATGCATGTCTGCGTGCATGCAAGCATGCATGCATGCATGCGAGCCTGAAAGCGTGCAACTTCGCATGCACACATATACACATGCATACACACGCGCATGCATGCATGTGTGCACGCATGCACGCCGACCTCCCTGCATGTGTGCATGCACACACGCATGCATGCGTGCATGCATGCACGGACGCATGCATGCATGCATGCATGCACGGACGCATGCATGCATGCACTTGCTGCGGGGCTTTTTGCGTGCAGATTCGAGTGCACTGGTCCGAGGGCAAGCGGCGGTACTTGCTGGACTTCGTGGGGGGCAAAAGAGGCACTGCTGGAGTTGCTGCAGAATTGTTTGTCTCGCAGCTGCAGGCCATGGAGGAGCAAACTCTGCAGCCTTTCCAGCAAGTAATCCCGCCTTTCTGCTGCTGCTCTTCGCTTTTCAAACTGCTGCTGCTGCTGCTGCTGCTGCTGCTGTTACTGCCGCTGCTGCTGTTACTGCTGATGCTGCTGCTGATGCTGCTGGTGCTGTTGCTGCTGCTGCTACTGCTGCTGCTGTTGCTGCTGCGGCTGCTGCTGCTGCTATAATTGCTGCTGATGCTGCTGCTGCTGCTGCTGCTGCCGGTGTGCGTCGCAGGCCGCTGGAGAGATGCAAAGAAGGGCTCAGGGAGAAGGCGCAGATCGAGTTTAAAAGAAACTCTTTTTAATTTTTAAGCAGCAAAACTTCTGCAAAGTTGCTGCCCCACAAACCGCCCCAGTGTCGACCCACAGGCAGCAGCAGCAGCAGCAGCAGCAGCAGCGGCTTTGCGTGTCTCGCTACTGGTGCGGGATCGATTTAAAAGTTTAGATTTTATTTGTCAAGTTTCTCTACGTCGAAGTTGTAGTGTACGTACACCCGAGCGCCCCCGCAGCAGCTGGCGAAGCGAAACTGAAGTGCCAGAATTAGAAAAGATAAAAAAGTGGAAATTCTTTTTTTCAATTTCTAATTTAATTTCCAATTCCGAAAACAAAATCCAAAAGACTTCAAACGGGAGACAAAAGACACAAATTTGGAAAATACAGAAGCAAAACGAGCCCAGCAGCAGCAGCACTCGCAAAGTGAACTTCAAAAATGCTGCTGAGAGAAAACAAATGACATTTTATTTAATTTTATTTAATTTTATTCAAATAAAATTATTTGGACAAACCCGCAGACCACAGTGGCCCAAGAGCTGGGGTGTACGTACACCTGCTTGGTCTGCTTCTCAGAAAAAAATCTGCAGCTCTAGAGGCCAAAATAGCAGCAGCAGCAGCGGCGGCAGCAGCAGCAGCAGCGCTACACAAGTAACTGCTGGTGAGCAGCGGACTGCTGCTGTTGCTGCTGCACCTCAGGGGGCCCCCAGCTATCTCAGTTAGACCCAAGGGGGCCCCCAACTACCACAATTAAACCTGGGGGGCTCTCATGCCCCTGCCTGCCTCTGTAGCAGAAGCAGTAGCAGCAGCAATAGCAGCAGTAGGAGCAGTAGCAGCAGCAGCAGCAGCAGCCGCCTGGGGTGTCGTGAGGCTTTAGTATGGAGGTTGAAATCGAGAGTATTTTTGTTGGTTTATTGAGAAGTTTGGAGGTAAAAAATCTATATACACTCCAGTAAACACTAGTGTGCATGCAAAAATACATTTAAAATCCATTTTTACAATTCAATAAACTTCTTTTTTCTTTTTTGTCCCCAGTGGTCACGCGGGCTTGAGTTGCTGCCACGCTGCATCCGTTGGAGGTGTCTGTACACCCCACGAAGGCTAAGCAGTTCGTGTTGAAATTCACCTTTTAAATAAAATAAATAAATAAAAATATTAAATAAATAAATAAATAAGTAAATAAACAAAAAGCCTTTGTGTTGTCTCGGCTGCTGCTGCTTACTGGGGCCCCTTGCAGCTTCGGGAGCCCCAGCCCCGCCGCTGGACCTTCGGCTGCATTTTTTGCGCCTTTTGTCTTTAAAAGATTAAAAACTTCAAATATTTAATTCTTAAAAATAAAAGAATTC
>NW_013541460.1:126188-128820 GCF_000499545.2 Eimeria tenella
AGCTGCTGCTGCAGTTGCGCTGCTGCAGCTGCTGCAGCTGCTGCTGCAGTTGCGCTGCTGCAGCTGCTGCAGCTGCTGCTGCAGTTGCGCTGCTGCAGCTGCTGCAGCTGCTGCTGCAGTTGCGCTGCTGCAGCTGCTGCAGCTGCTGCTGCAGTTGCGCTGCTGCAGCTGCTGCAGCTGCTGCTGCAGTTGCGCTGCTGCAGCTGCTGCTGCAGTTGCGCTGCTGTAGCTGCTGCTGCAGTTGCGCTGCTGAAGCTGCTGCAGCTGCTACAGCTGCTGCTGTAGTGGCGCTGCAGCAGCTGCTGCTGCTGCGTCTTCCTCGCTGCTGCTGCTGCGTCCTTCTCGCTGCTGCTGCTGCTTCCATTTTGTTTGTATCCTGTCCTTTTTCTCTGTGTCTCCTGCCTTGCCTGCGGGGGCTGCTTCGAAGTCTTGTTCTGCCTTAGGCGCAGGGTTTAGGGTTTCAGTTCTAGGGTTTAGGGTTTAGGGTTTAGGGTTAGGGGCTGAGTCTCCGTGTCTGTGTCTCTCTCTATTGTCGCTGGTGCAGCCTAGAAACTCTCATTTGCTGCTGCTGCAGCAGCAGCTGCAGCAGCAGCAAAAAGTGCTCCTCTAAATCTTTTAAGGTCTAGAGGCAGAAGCCCCTTTAGAGGGGACAGCAGCTGGCTTTCGCTGCAGCCGCATGATAGCAGCAAAAGCAGAAGCTGCAGCAACAACAGCAGCAGCAGCAGCAGCAGCTGCTGCTGCTGCTGCTGCTCCGTTCGCCGCTGCTGCTGCTGCCCCTGCTCCTGCTGCTGCCTGCCGTCCCTGCCGCTTCAGTCACTCTTGCTTTAGCAGCAGTGGCGCAGCAGCTGCCGCTGCTGCTGCCGCTGCTGCTGCTGCTGCTGCCGCCGCCGCCGCTGCTGCTGCCGCTGCTGCTGCTGCTGGATCAGAGCTTGGCGTGTGCTGCTGCGTCTTGCTTGAGCTCCAAAAGGCCTTTGTCGAGGATTACTTTGTCTTTGTTGGAAAAGTTCAAAACTCGAAAAAAAACCAAAGACTTGTGGGGACCCCACACATACACCCGAAGACGATCCCCTGGGATCGTCGGGCTCGTGAACCGACAGCTCACGCTCCCCACACGATCCGGATCGCCCCCCAGCACTTCCTTTATTATCACTGCAGCAGCAGCAGCAGCAGCAGCAGCAGCGGCAGCAGCAGCAGCAGCAGCATGGCAGAGGCAGCAGCAGCAGCAGCAGCAGCATGGCAGAGGCAGCAGCAGCAGCAGCAGCAACGGCACAGAGGCAGACGCAATGGGGCTTCTTCTTCTGCTGCTGTTTGTGGTTAGATTGGGGGTTTGCGGGGTGACAGGCAGCAGCACTTTTAGCCGTAAACCCTAGGCCTTAAACCCCAGATCCTAAAACCTAAACCCTAAACCCTAAACCCTAACTGGAACCCTGAATTGCCCGTGCTGAAGACTCCAGCCACACAGCGCGGGGCAGATAGTGCAGAGCTCAATAACACAGAAGCAGCACAGCAATAGCAGCAGCAGCTGCTGCTGCTACAGCAGCAGCTACTGCTGCTACAGCAGCACTGGGCGCAACAGCAGCCCCGTTGACAGCAGCAGAAACATTACCCGCCCCGTGTGCACCTTTACAGCAGCAGCAGCAGCAGCACCAAGGGAAACAGCAAGAGCAACGTCCCCAACTTGAACTCCAGCAGCAGCAGCAGCAGCAGCAGCAGCAGCAGCAGGGCTTACGCCTCGTAGCAATACCCAGCGTGCAAAGCCCGTGAAGAATTGGCCGCGAGAAACCCCCGAGCTGCGCGAGGCTCACATCTGCCTAAACGCATGCAAAGCCCCAAACACTTTGGGCCTCCAGTTCAGCCTGGGGGCCCCCAGGGGGCCCCCGAAGGCCCATGTGCCCCTTTGGGGGCCCCCACGGCTGCATTAGGGGTACCCAGAGGTTGCTGCGGGGCCCCTCAGCATTCAGGGGCCCCCCTTATGGACCCCGCGAGGCCTTAGGGGCCCCCAAAAGCCCCTTAAGCTCAAGGACCCTGGGGGCCCCTGGGGCCCCTGGGGCCTCTGGGGGCCACTGGGGCCCCTGGGGCCCCGGGGGGCCCCCTGAGGCCCCCTAGGGTCTTGGGGCCCCCGGGGGCCCTTAAGCTTTGAGTGCCTCTACAGTGTGGGGCCCCCGGGGGCCCCCAAAACCCTGGGAGCCCCCAACAGAAGGAGTTTATCTCTTAAGTGGACTTGAAATGAGAAACAAAAAGGTTTTATTTAAAAAGAGAAAAAGAGAACTAAAGAAAGTGAGAATTACGTGGAGAGGGTTTAAGTCCCCCGAAAGGCGGTACAAAAGAGCCAAGTTGGGGGGGGTCAAAAAGTCGAGGGTTTTGTTGGGGGCCCCCGAGGGCAGGGGGGCCCCCTCAATGCATGCGGGGGAGGAGGGGGGCCCCCCGAAGTTGCCTGCGCAGCAGCAGCAAAGTTGCAGCAGCAGCAGCAGCAGCAGCAGCAAGTAAACCCGCAGAGAAGCAGCAAATCAACTCAAACGTCTGCAAGAGTCCCCAATGGACTTCAAAGAATGAAAAAAGAAACAAAAATCTAGAAAAACCAAAAAATAGGACTGCCGCTAGGATTTAGGGTTTAGGGTTTAGGGTTTAAGGC
>NW_013541460.1:128920-134549 GCF_000499545.2 Eimeria tenella
CAGCAGCTGCTCCTGCTGCTGCTGCTGCTGCTGCTGCTGCTGCTGCTGCTGCTGCTGCTCGTGTTGGTTGGGGAGTTGAGCTGCGGTGTAGGTACAGCTGGAGCTGCTGCTCCCACCTTCTTGTCGAGGACATCTTTTATTTTTGCTTTGCATTTTATTTTCATTTCCGGCTGCAGCGGCTGCAGCAGCTGCAGCCGGTGCTCGCCGTGCAGCAGACGCATGGGGTTGAACTCAGGCAGGCCTGCAGCAGCAGCAGCAGCAGCAGCAGCAGCAGCAGCAGCAGCAGTGCGATGAGCTGCTGCCACAGGGACTTGAAGCTGCGGGAGTGCTGGGGCATCTCGGTAAAGAGACCACTGGTCTCCTAGGGGTACAATGGACTCAACAGGATTATTTGTTTGGAGCAGCAAAACAAAACGTGGCAAAGAGAACAGCAGCAGCAGCAGCAGCAGCAGCAGCAGCAGCAGAGGCAGCAGCAGGCAGAGCTCCACCGAGCACCACCGAGCACCAAAAGCGGCAGCTACAGAGAGGCCCGGAAGGAGACAGCTGAAGAAACGAAAAAAGAAATTAACAAACTTCAACAACGAGGAAAGCAGCAGCAGCAACGAAGCCAAGTGAGGCTGCAGCAGCAGCAGCAGCAGAAGCAGCAGAAGCAGCAGCACAGGAGGTTGAAGGAAGACGAAGCAGAAGCAGACTCACAGGCAGCAGCAGAAACAGAACTAAATTCAGAGACACACACAGCAGCAGCAGCAGCACCAGCAGCAGCAGCAGCTGCTGCTGCAGCAGCAGCCGCAGCAACAGCAGCAGCAGCAGCAGCAGCGGGGCGGACCTGGGCACTGGCTGAGGCCGTCGAAGACAGCAGCAACAGACATGAAAGTTGCTGCCATTGTTGGCAGCACTTTAAAACCCTCCGAGTTTCCCTCGTAGCAGTAACAAAGGTCCCCCAAGTCCAGCGGGTCCTGCAGCAGCGCAGCAGCAAACCCCAACTCCCTTCTGCTGCTGCTGCTGCTGCTGCTGCTGCTGCTGCTGCTGCTGTGCTGCTGTGCTGCTGTGCTGCAGTGCTGCTGTGCTGCTCCGCTCCTGTGCTGCTGTGCTGCTCCGCTCCTGTGCTGCTGCGCTGCTCCGTTCCTGTGCTTCTGTGCTGCTGCGCTGCTGCGCTGCTGTGCTGCTGCAGTGTTGCTGCTGCTGTGCTGCTGTGCTGCTGTGGGGCCCATTGATGTCTCCTGTGTCTTCAATTTGGAGTTTTTGGAGCCAAGACCGCCGCATCCACACCCTACACCCTAAACCCTAAACCCTAAACCCTAAACCCTAGCTGCGGATCTGCGGGCTGCTTTTTTCTGCAACTTTCGCGTTTCTTCTCCTCGCCCGCTCGTCTCCTAGTAAAAAAGCAATTAAATAATAAAAACAATTAAATAAATAAATAAATAAATAAATAAATAAATAAATAAATAAATAAATAAATAAATAAATAAATATATTATTTCACCTGACAAGCCCCAGTGCCCAGTGCATACAAAATGCAGTCTCTGGGGGTCACCAGCTTTTCCTCTTCGGCCAGTTCGAAGCCGACGCACTTCTCGCGGATTACCTAAAAATAAAAATAAATAAATAAATAAATAAATAAATAAATAAATAAATAAATAATAAATGAATAAGTAAATAATAAATAGATAAAGTAGTTCATTTATTTGGGTAGTAGGGGGTCGAGAAGTGAGCGGTGGGATTTGAGGGAAGTTGGAAATGAGACATGGACCGAAAATGAGCGAGAATGATTATAAGCTGGCTAGCTAGCTAGCTAGCTAGCTAGCTAGATAGATAGATAGATAGCTAGATAGATAGATAGATAGCTAGCTAGCTTGCTAGCTAGCTAGCTAGCTAGCTAGATGGCTCACAAGCTTGCTAGCTAGCTAGGCAGCTAGCTAGCTAGCTAGATGGCCCACTAGCTAGCTAGCGAGCTAGCCAGGACGCTGGCTAGCCAGCTGGCCAGCCAGCTAGCTAGTTAGATAGCTAGCTGGCTAGTTAGACAGCTAGCTAGGGAGCTAGCTAGGTAGGAAGCTAGCTAGCTAGAAAGCTAGCTAGCTAGCAAGAGAGCAGCGGCAGCAGAATTGAAAGGGGAGGCAAAAATTGAAAAAAAACAAAAAGAAAAAAATAAAGAAAAGGCAAAAGAGGATAAAAGACAAGAAGAAACAAAAAGAAATTAAAAAGAAATTAAAAAGAAACAAAAAGGAAACAAGGAATGATTAAAAAAAGGAGAAAAAAGACAAAAAAGGAATAAATAAAAAGCAAAGAGATGCACAAAAGAAGAAAAAAGAAAAGAGAAAAAACGAAAAAAAGGAGACGCAGCAGCAGCCTCTTCCTGGGACTTGTTTTAGAATTAAAAATGTCTTTTTAATTCTTTTTTAAATTAAAAAATAAAAAGACATTTCATTTAAAATAATTAAAGAAATATAATTCATTAATGGCTAGCCAGCGGAGAAGCAGAAAAAACAAAAGAGAGAAGAACAGCAGTTTGGCTTTTAGGCCAAAGAAGAAATAAATAAAAAGAAAAAATTTAAAAATTTAAAAATTTTAAAGTCAAAATTTAAGAAGATAAAAAAAGAAAAAATAAAATATTATTTGGCTTTCTTTTGTCTCCCTCTTGTCTCGCTGGACTCTGGGCCTGAAAGGCTTTATGAATTAATTTAAAAACGAATTAAATATTTAATTTTTTATTTTAACTTTTTAAATTCTTTTTTTCTTTTTGCAAAAAAGAGACGCGACAAATCCTCACCTTCTCTGGCTTCGGCATTGGAGTGACCTCGGGGGGGGTTGCGGAAAGGGGAAAAAGGGGAAAAAGAATTAAATATTTATTTTAATTAATTATTTTATTTATTTATTTTATTTATTTTAAAAAAGAAAAAGACACAAACACACAGACACTCTCACACCCACAAGGCGAGCACTGCAGCAAGCTCGGGGGCCCCATGCCCGCCGCTGCAGCTCCTTGACTCTTTTTTTCCACTTTTTGCCACTTTTTGGTTCTTTTTTCTTTTTTTGATTATTTATTTTTATTAATTATTATTTTTTATTCATATTTCACTTTGTTAAAATGGTTTATTAGGTTGGATTCGCCTGTATCCCGTAGCCGCGTCACTTGGCTAGCCCTGTCCGCATCTCTTGCTCGCTTTTTTTCTAATTTTCTGCCCTGCACCCCCCTTTTAGTGACTTCTTTACTTTTTTTAATTAAACTAATTATATTTGACTCATTTTTAATCAATTAATTAATTTATTTATTTGATTTCAGCCTGAAATCCCCTCTCTGTTGGCGTGGATGCGCCGCCTCTCTGAGGTGTACATACACCTCGTGTTTATTCGTTCTCGGCGTTGCAGCTCCCCAAATGAGACAATCCTGCTTTATAATATATCATTATTTATCATTCTTTTGGCTATTATTAATTATTGATCATAAAAATGTCAAAAACTTGGCAGGGGGCCCCCTTATCTGCTGCTGGCTGCACTGCCTGAGGCTTCCCAGGTAAGGAAATGAATGGCTGGAGGGCCCCCAGCCGCCGCCAACGCCACGCCACAGAGGGGCCCCCCGGGGGCCCCAGCTAGCTGAGGGTCTGCAGCTTTAAAAGAAGTTAAACAAATAACTCTTGGGGCTTCTGGAGGGGTCCTTTATTATTTAGAGATGTGCTTCAGCTTGTAGGGGCCACGGCTATTTTGCTGCAGCCTCTGCATGCGCCCAAAGCAGCGGAGAAAGCCGCTTTTCTCCCATAAAACCCCAAACCCTAAACCCTAAACCCGAAACCCTAAACCCTAGGCTGTTGTTGGCAGCCGTTTGCTGTTGCCTTTTCCTCTCTGCTGCTGTCCTTGAGCCTCTCCAAATGCCAAGATATTACTGGCTAGGGTTTTGTGGGGCCCTATTTCAAGTCCCAGAACAAATCCTTTTATTCTTTTAAAGAAGATGCGCACTGGCCCTGGGTTCAGGGTTTAGGGTTTGGGGTTTAGGGTCTGTCTGTTCCTTTGTTGCTGCCCTTTGCAGCCTAGGATTTAGGGTTTAGAGTTGGGGTTTAGGGTTTAGATATTGGGGTTTAGGGTTTGGCGTTTGGGGTTAGGGCTTAGAGTTTGGGGTTTAGGGTTTAGAGTTTGGGGGTTAGGGTTTTGGGTTTCTCTGTTCCTTGTTGCTGCGCTGCTGCAGCATTTTTTTCAGGACAGCTTCAGACTGCAGCAATCAGGTGTATGTACATGGCAAGAATTGTAAATGTGGGGTTTTGAGAATATAATTTTCACACAAATAATAATTTTAAAAACCTTAAGTAGACTTTTGAATACAAGTGTTTCATGGGAATATTTGCATGCATATTTATATTTAAAGATGTGCATTTATATTTCTTTGCAGCTGCATAAATATGAAAAAGGATCTTAAAGTTTATTTAGACGTTTAAATGCAGATCTGCACTTGAAGATGGGCATTTATATTACTCTGCAGCTGCATAAATATAAAATATAAAAATGTATTTTAAAGCTTATCTAGATCTGTTCAGCTGTACAGACACAACATGCACTGCCCCTTGGAAGCAGCAGTTCGGAGACAAAAGAATTATTTATTTTAATTATTCATTCATTTGTTTAGCTATTTGTTCGATTATTTATTCAATTGTTTATTTAAATGTTGTAGAGTCGTTTTCAAATAATTGCCAAACTCAGATAGTCGTTGCAGCTGAGGTGTACGTACACTTCATTCAAAATTACAAATACAGCAGACCCTGCAGGCCTGCTTGGGGTGTACGTACACGTCAAGGCAGCTGCATGCGCCAAATCTCGGGTGTACAGACAGCTGCATGCACCAAACTCAAGTGTACAGACATCTGCATGCAGCAGATTCAGGTGTATGTCTGTACACCTGAATCTGATGTCTGTACACCTGAATCTGCTGCATCTGCATGCAGCAGATTGGAGTGTAGAGACAGCTGCATGCAGCAGATTCAAATAGGCAGACATCTGCATGCAACAGATTCAAGTGTACAGACAGCTGGATGCAGCAGATTCAAATAGGCAGACATCTGCATGCACCACATTTAAGTGTACAAACAGCTGCATGCAGCAGATTCAGGTGTACACATAGCTGCATGCTGCGGATTCAGGTGTACACACAGCTGCATGTAGCAGATTCAGGTGTACACACAGCTGCATGCAGCAGATTCAGGTGTACACACAGCTGCATGCAGCAGATTCAGGTGTACAGACAGCTGCATGCAGGCGCATGCAGCCGCTGGAACAGGCATCAAACTGGATCTGTGGCTTCCCGCATCAATTAAATGGACCACTGGGCCCAACAATACAAAAAAGAAATTAAAAACAATGGATTAATTTATATTAATGGAGAACAAGAGTCAAACAGGGGCCTTCAACTCCCAAAGGGGCCCCGGGGGCCCCACCCCAACACCCCCCGCACTGCCACCCGCAGGGGCCCCGAGGCCCGGGGCCCCTCCAGCAACTTTTGAAGTTCCTTTCGAATTAATTTTCTTCTGTCTCTTTTGAGTCTTCGCCAGCCCCTGAACAGCTGCGCCCCCCGCAGCGCCAGCGGGCTCCCCACTTCGTCCAGCTGCGCCCCACGCAAACCGTAAACCCTAAACCCTAAACCCTAAAC
>NW_013541461.1:0-1471 GCF_000499545.2 Eimeria tenella
TGTCTGGGTAATTGATGTTGTGGAGTCGGTTTTGGTGTTGGGTGTTGCGGCATTTGGTTGCGAGAAGGAGTCGCCGAATGCGTGGGAAATGAGGGCTGTTGCAGATGTTGAATGGTTGGTATGTGGGATGCGGGTGCAGTGATTTTTGTTGGGGTGTGATGAGACTGTAGCGGTAGACGCTGGAGGAAAGTGGCAGGGCAGGTTGTCAAAGGATGGGTGCGTCGACATGGCGTTTGAGACGTCGCAGATGCAGTTGACGGATAGAAGGGTAGACCTGGGAGGAGGCGCGTGGGTGTTTGGAGTAACGCGACTTCTGCTGTGCTGCGGTGCATTGGTGGTTGCAAAGCGGCAGCGGAAGTGTCATGAGAGAAGCGCAGGGAAGAGAGGACGGAGAGACTGTCGAGGGTATTATTGCAGTTGGAGGAGGTGCATTTGCTTTAATGACGCTGTCTGGGTAATTGATGTTGTGGAGTCGGTTTTGGTGTTGGGTGATGCCGCATTTGGTTGCGAGAAGGAGTCGGCGAATGCGTGGGAAATGAGGGCTGTTGCAGATGTTGAATGGTTGGTATGTGGGATGCGGGTGCAGTGATTTTTGTTGGGGTGTGATGAGACTGTAGCGGTAGACGCTGGAGGAAAGTGGCAGGGCAGGTTGTCAAAGGATGGGTGCCTCCACATGGCGTTTGAGACGTCGCAGATGCAGTTGATGGATAGAAGGGTAGACCTGGGAGGAGGCGCGTGGGTGTTTGGAGTAACGCGACTTCTGCTGTGCTGCGGTGCATTGGTGGTTGCAAAGCGGTAGCGGAAGTGTCATGAGAGAAGCGCAGGGAAGAGAGGACGGAGAGACTGTCGAGGGTATTATTGCAGTTGGAGGAGGTGCATTTGCTTTAGTGACGCTGTCTGGGTAATTGATGTTGTGGAGTCGGTTTTGGAGTTGAGTGATGCGGCATTTGGTTGCGAGAAGGAGTCGGCGAATGCGTGGGAAATGAGGGCTGTTTCAGATGTTGAATGGTTGGTATGTGGGATGCGGGTGCAGTGATTTTTGTTGGGGTGTGATGAGACTGTAGCGGTAGACGCTGGAGGAAAGTGGCAGGGCAGGTTGTCAAAGGATGGGTGCGTCGACATGGCGTTTGAGACGTCGTAGATGCGGTTGATGGATAGAAGGGTAGACCTGGGAGGAGGCGCGTGGGTGTTTGGAGTAACGCGACTTCTGCTGTGCTGCGGTGCATTGGTGGTTGCAAAGCGGCAGCGGAAGTGTCATGAGAGAAGCGCAGGGAAGAGAGGACGGAGAGACTGTCGAGGGTATTATTGCAGTTGGAGGAGGTGCATTTGCTTTAACGACGCTGTCTGGGTAATTGATGTTGTGGAGTCGGTTTTGGAGTTGAGTGATGCGGCATTTGGTTGCGAGAAGGAGTCGGCGAATGCGTGGGATATGAGGGCTGTTGCAGATGTTGAATGGTTGGTATGTGGGATG
>NW_013541461.1:1571-3870 GCF_000499545.2 Eimeria tenella
GCAGGTTGTCAAAGGATGGGTGCTTCGACATGGCGTTTGAGACGTCGTAGATGCGGTTGATGGATAGAAGGGTAGACCTGGGAGGAGGCGCGTGGGTGTTTGGAGTAACGCGACTTCTGCTGTGCTGCGGTGCATTGGTGGTTGCAAAGCGGCAGCGGAAGTGTCATGAGAGAAGCACAGGGAAGAGAGGACGGAGAGACTGTCGAGGGTATTATTGCAGTTGGAGGAGGTGCATTTGCTTTAATGACGCTGTCTGGGTAATTGATGTTGTGGAGTCGGTTTTGGAGTTGAGTGATGCGGCATTTGGTTGCGAGAAGGAGTCGGCGAATGCGTGGGATATGAGGGCTGTTGCAGATGTTGAATGGTTGGTATGTGGGATGCGGGTGCAGTGATTTTTGTTGGGGTGTGATGAGACTGTAGCGGTAGACGCTGGAGGAAAGTGGCAGGGCAGGTTGTCAAAGGATGGGTGCGTCGACATGGCGTTTGAGACGTCGCAGTGGCAGTTGACGGATAGAAGGATAGACCTGGGAGGAGGCGCGTGGGTGTTTGGAGTAACGCGACTTCTGCTGTGCTGCGGTGCATTGGTGGTTGCAAAGCGGCAGCGGAAGTGTCATGAGAGAAGCGCAGGGAAGAGAGGACGGAGAGACTGTCGAGGGTATTATTGCAGTTGGAGGAGGTGCATTTGCTTTAATGACGCTGTCTGGGTAATTGATGTTGTGGAGTCGGTTTTGGAGTTGAGTGATGTGGCATTTGGTTGCGAGAAGGAGTCGGCGAATGCGTGGGATATGAGGGCTGTTTCAGATGTTGAATGGTTGGTATGTGGGATGCGGGTGCAGTGATTTTTGTTGGGGTGTGATGAGACTGTAGCGGTAGACGCTGGAGGAAAGTGGCAGGGCAGGTTGTCAAAGGATGGGTGCGTCGACATGGCGTTTGAGACGTCGCAGATGCAGTTGATGGATAGAAGGGTAGACCTGGGAGGAGGCGCGTGGGTGTTTGGAGTAACGCGACTTCTGCTGTGCTGCGGTGCATTGGTGGTTGCAAAGCGGCAGCGGAAGTGTCATGAGAGAAGCGCAGGGAAGAGAGGACGGAGAGACTGTCGAGGGGTATTATTGCAGATGAAGGAGGTGCGTTTTCTGTAATGACGCTGTCTGGGTATTGATGTTGTGGAGTCGGTTTTGGTGTTGGGTGATGCGGCATTTGGTTGCGAGAAGGGGTCGGCGAATGCGTGGGAAATGAGGGCTGTTGCAGATGTTGAATGGTTGGTATGTGGGATGCGGGTGCAGTGATTTTTGTTGGGGTGTGATGAGACTGTAGCGGTAGACGCTGGAGGAAAGTGGCAGGGCAGGTTGTCAAAGGATGGGTGCGTCGACATGGCGTTTGAGACGTCGCAGATGCAGTTGATGGATACAAGGGTACACCTGGGAGGAGGCGCGTGGGTGTTTGGAGTAACGCGACTTCTGCTGTGCTGCGGTGCATTGGTGGTTGCAAAGCGGCAGCGGAAGTGTCATGAGAGAAGCGCAGGGAAGAGAGGACGGAGAGAACCTCAAGGTTATTGTGGCAAATGAAGGAGGTGCGTTTTCTGTAATGACGCTGTCTGGGTAATTGATGTTGTGGAGTCGGTTTTGGAGTTGAGTGATGCGGCATTTGGTTGCGAGATGGAGTCGGCGAATGCGTGGGAAATGAGGGCTGTTGCAGATGTTGAATGGTTGGTATGTGGGATGCGGGTGCAGTGATTTTTGTTGGGGTGTGATGAGACTGTAGCGGTAGACGCTGGAGGAAAGTGGCAGGGCAGGTTGTCAAAGGATGGGTGCGTCGACATGGCGTTTGAGACGTCGCAGATGCAGTTGATGGATAGAAGGGTAGACCTGGGAGGAGGCGCGTGGGTGTTTGGAGTAACGCGACTTCTGCTGTGCTGCGGTGCATTGGTGGTTGCAAAGCGGCAGCGGAAGTGTCATGAGAGAAGCGCAGGGAAGAGAGGACGGAGAGACTGTCGAGGGTATTATTGCAGTTGGAGGAGGTGCATTTGCTTTAGTGACGCTGTCTGGGTAATTGATGTTGTGGAGTCGGTTTTGGAGTTGAGTGATGCGGCATTTGGTTGCGAGAAGGAGTCGGCGAATGCGTGGGAAATGAGGGCTGTTTCAGATGTTGAATGGTTGGTATGTGGGATGCGGGTGCAGTGATTTTTGTTGGGGTGTGATGAGACTGTAGCGGTACACGCTGGAAGAAAGTGGCAGGGCAGGTTGTCAGAGGATGGGCGCGTCGACATGGCGTTTGACACCTCGTATATGCGGCTGATGGA
>NW_013541462.1:0-9462 GCF_000499545.2 Eimeria tenella
AATTTTATTTATTTAATTTGAAGCGCTTGAGCCTCAGGGGACCCCCCGTATCACTGAAAGCTTTCCTGGGGGCCCTTTAGGGTCTTAAGGGGCCCCCTGGGGGCCCCAGGGGCCCCTTTGGGGCATCAAGGGGCCCCCTGGGACCCCTTGATACGCCCCCAAGGGGGGCCCCTTGGGGGCCCCTTGGGGCCTCCGGGGGCCCTTTTGGGGTCTCAGGGGCCCTAGGGGCCCCCTTGGGCCTTTTGGGGGAACGTGGGGGCCCTCAGAGTCTTAAAAGTATAAGAATTCTTTTTCTGGAAAAGGAAATACTTTTCTAGCTTTCAAAAAGACTTAGGGGGCCCCTGGGTAGGGTCTGTGGAGTCTCAGGGGGGCCCCCAAGTGGGCCCAAAAAGAGGTCCTCAAAGCCCATTGGGGCCCCAGGAGACCCCCATGGGGGCCCCCAGGGGGGCCCCCAAGGCAATTCATTGGGGGCCCCCAAAGGGCTCCCAGGAGGACCTTAAAGGAAGTCCATCAAGGGCCTCAGAGGGCCCCCAATAGGGGCCCTCTGAGGCCCCTTTGGGGCCCCTATTGGGGGCCCCAAAGGGGTTCAATTAAGGGCGTCAGGGGACCCCCAAGTGGGTCCCCAAGGGCCCCCCTTGGGGGCCCCCTTGGGGGCCCCCAAAGGGGGCCCCCAAAGAGGGTTTTAGTATAGCTGCAGGAGGGCCTGGCTTGTGTGGGGGCCCCTGTGAAGCTGTGGGGCGGAGGAGCTGTGCATTTTAATTTAATTGAATTTATTAATTTTATTTAGTTCTACAGCTTCATATAAATATATATTTTACATACTTAATGTAAATATATATATCAACATATGTATATATATATAGATATAGATATAGTATTTATATATTATAAATATGTAAATGTATATATAATTCATATATCCAAGACTAGTTTATTAAGTATAGACACGTACGTAAAATGCGTATAGTTAAGGGAAGCTGTAGGATCAATATATAATAATATATAACATGTATACATATATAGTATTTATATATTATAAATATAAAAATATAAATATGAATATATATGTATGTGGGAATAAATATATATATAATATACCTATATATGTTTATATGTAAATATTGATAATAATTATATATACAAATATACATATATAGATACGGCAATATATATTATATACATTATAGTATATATATGTCTTTATATAAACATAGATATAAGTATATATAAAAATATACATTTACAGAATGATACATATATAGAATATATATTATATACATATATTTATAATAAGCTGCAGAACTAATATATAATAAATATATTTTATAAAAATCTATTTATTTGTTGAGGGCTGGAGGACAAATATATAAAATAAAAGAAAATCAACAACAAGGGGCTTTAATCAGAGGCCTCTGGCAAAATGGGAAAATAAAAAAGAAACAAAATAAAAAAGAGAAACAAAAGAAAAGAGATAAAAGAGAAAGAAATAAAAGAAAAAGGATTTAAAAAGAAATAAAAGAAAAAGAAATAAATAAAAGAAATAAAAGAAATGAAGAAGAAGCAAATTCAAAGTAGCTAACAGAGAGAAGCAAAAGCAAAGGGGGATTTTGAAAAGAAATAAAACAGAATTAAAAAAAAGAATAAAAAAAATAAATAAACAAAATAAATACAATAAAAGAAGAATAAAAGTTAAAGCAACTATAATATTGTTCCATTTTTCATTTTTTTTATTTGAAAGACAAAGAGATACAAAGAGTCTACAAAGAGTCTACAGCTATTCAGTTCAGTGTCTCATTGCCTCATACACTCGCAACCCGAGATCTAGACCCTAAACCCTAAACCCTAAACCCTAAACCCTAAACCCTAAAGCCTAAACCCTAGGGGGCCTCGTGCGGCTGCGTTGTGAAGTTCCTGGCTGTGCAAAATGGATTTCTGGAGGACAAAAAGGATTAAAAGCGGAAAAACAAGAAACTAAAAGTAAAAAATGGATTTAGTTATATTTTAATATGCAAAATAAAAAAGAAAATGAAAAATAAAAAGAAATTTAATTTATGTTAATTTGCAGCGGCTTGGCTGGGGGGTGGGGCTGCTGGGCTTGCCGGCGCTGCAGGGGCTGCGCGTGTGCATGCAGAGGGTTTAAACCACCGAAATTGCGGGTTTCCCCCCTTTTTTTCAATATTATTAAATGAATAATAATATTTAAAGCATTTTTGACTCCAAAAATTCAAATTAGAGTCTCCAAGTCCCCACACACTGACGCCGCTCGCCCGCGCTCTCGACGGACCGCCGCCGACCCGCCGGACCACCGGAAACCCAGCCAACCAGCCGCGGAATTTCCTTCTTTTTGAATTTAATTTAATTAATTTGCAAATTTTATTATTTTCCGAGTTTAATTACACCATTTGAGCTCGACGCGACTGCAAAAAGCTCCCCAGCAAGCCATATTGAGGCCCCTTCTTCCCGCCCCCTCTTCTCCATTTTCTGCCAAAGTTCTCTCATTTCTTTTCCTACAAACTGCTTCGGGGGCCCCCAGGGCTTTAGCGAGAAGGGCCCCAGCAGTTGGGGGACAGGGGGGCCCCTCATCTGGCTTTTTGGGTACCTGAGCCTTCCGGGGGCCCCAGGGGCCCCTGGGGGCCCCTGCTGCAGCCAATGGAGTACCCTGGGGGCCCCTGCGGGCGGCTCTCCTCCGCCTATGCGCGCCGGCGGCTCTACAACAGGCTGGCCCTCGAGGGGCCCCTCGAGGGGCCCCTCGGGGGGCCCCCCAGGGGCCCCCTTCTGCAGCAAGACCGCAGCAGCAGCTTGTTAGGAAGAACTATTTCTCCCACTTTAAGGGCCCAAGAAGCAGCAATTCGCAGCCAAATGCGCAGAGCCAACTCGGGGGCCCCCAGCAGTCCGGGGCCCCCCCCCCTGGGCCGCCACAGCGCGGCCCGCGCCGCTTCGCGGAGGGGCCCCCGGGGGCCCCCCGGGGGGTCTCCCGGGGGGGCCCCCCGGGGTCCCCTGCAGGGGCCCCCGGGGGCCCCCGGGGGTCCCTTTGGGGGCCCCCAGGACCCCCAGGAACGAGATAAAAGCCCCACTTTCAGGGCCCCCTTTTTCTGTCCCGGAGAGGAAAACCAGGGGGCCCCTTGTTGGCTGCTGCTGCACGAAGAAGACGTGCAGCAGCAGGTGCCAGGGGGGACGAAGCTGAGGCCCAAGGGGGGCCCCTCTCGCAGCAGCAGCAGCAGCGCAGCAGCGCAGCAGACCAGAGCGCCCCGCAGCAGCAGCAGCAGCAGCAACCGCGCAGGCCTCGAGACCCCCAGGTGGGGGGCCCCACACCTGAGTGGAGACATTGCAGACTTTGAAGATAATCTGCAAACAGAGGTTTGTCTTGCTCCTGCTGCAATTGCTGCTGCTGCTGCTGCACTTGCTGCTGCTGCTGCTACAGCAGCAGCAGAGGCTCTGCCTACGGCTAGCTGCATCCCTCCTAGTTAGCTGTGGCCATCTTGGCCTCATGCAGCTAGCTGAGGTTAGCAGCAGCAGCCCGCAGCAAGCTGCAGCAGCAAGCTGCAGCAGCAAGCTGCAGCAGCAAGCTGCAGCAGCAAGCTGCAGCAGCAAGCTGCAGCAGCAAGCTGCAGCAGCAAGATGCAGCAGCAAGCTGCAGCAGCAAGCTGCAGCAGCAGCAGCAAGCTGCCCGCATTGAGTTGCTGCGGGCTGTGTCTCTCTGTAAACATTCAAAAACATAAATAATATGCCGATATAAATATTTTAACAAAAATAAATAAGTAAAAAGATTTATAAATGCGAAGTGGCTTTTTAATTTCCCGCTTGTGCTGTCTAGACACCCCAAAAAGAGCCCCACCAAAGAGGCCGATCTCCCCGAAGGCGATTCAGCTGTACGTACACCTGAAGGCCCCACAACAAATCCCTAATAAAATGAAATTAAAAATAAAAATTCAAATAAGTAAACTTTAAAATTAATTGACTCAAATAAGATAAAGTTTCAAATAAAATGATTCAAATATAATAAAATTGAAAACAAAGTGACTTGAATAAGATAAAATATAAGATTAAGATAAAATATAAGATAACATGATTTAAATAGAATCAAATTTAAAATTAAATGATTTAAATAAAATAATATTCAAAATAAAATAATTCAAATACGTTGAGACTTAAGATTAAAGTCCTAGTGGGCCATCAAGGGCCTCTTGGGCCCCCCAGGGGGGGCCCTCAAGGGGCCCCCGTGGGCCCGCAAATGGGGGCCCCTGGGGGCCCCTAGGGGGCCCCAAATTGGGGCCCCTGGGGGGCCCCAATCAAGGGCCCCTGGGGGCCCCAAATGGGGGCCCCTGGGAATAACTAGAAAGGCATTGTAGATGTCTTTTGCTGCTTATTTTCTTTTTTGGATTTAAAAGAACTGAAAAGTCTTTTTTTAATTCTTTTCTTTTTTGCTGTTTGTCTGCAGCACAAGGAGGCCGCGAAGCTGTGGGCGCGGGCTACCAGCAGCAGCAGCAGCAGCAGCAACAGCAGCAGCAGCAGCAGCAGCAAGATGCGGACACGAGGCCTCCGTTGTACCCTTCAGAAATCAGCGAGGGGCCCCCCACGGATTTTCCCAAAAGTACCCTAAAGGGGGCCCCCAAGGACTTTGGAGATTCCCCTTTTTTGTTTTCGGGGGGCCCCCGCTCCTTTGGGGACCCCAATGGCGACAGCGGTGGGGCCCCACACTTTGCTGCAGCGCATGCATTTCTATTTGCTGCTTTGGGGGCCCCAATTGCTGCCTGGGGGGCCCCCGGGGGCCTCCCAGGGCCCCCGAGGTCCCTTGGGGGCCCCCGGGGGCCCCCGCCCCTTAAGTAAAGATGCATGCGTTTCTGCGCAGCGTGGAGTGTATGTACACCTCAACCTGTGCCTTTTGCTGCAGACGTGGAGATACAAAAAGGTACTGACGATCAATGGGGGCCCCCAGACAACAGGGGCCCCCAGGGCCCCCAAGGGGGCCCTGGGGGCCTCTATGGGGGCCCCCAGGAGTACGGGGGCCCCCAGGAATACGGGGGCCCCCAAGAGTTCCGGGGCCCCGAAGAGCACAGGGGCCCCCAGGAGTATGGGGGCTCCCAAGAGTACAGGGGCCCCCAAGACAACAGGGGCCCCCAGGAGTATAGGGACCCCCAGGGATACAAGGGCCCCCAGGAGTACAGGGGCCCCCAAGAGGAGAGGGGCCCCGAAGAGTACAGGGGCCCCCAGGAGTACGGGGCCCCCCAAGAGTACAGGGGCCCCCAGAAGGACAGCGGCCCCCAGGAGTACAGGGGTCCCCAGGAGGAGGGGGGCCTTCAGGATTTGGATTTGAGGATATCTGAGACCCAACTGAGGGCCAAAATGGAGTTGGAAAGATCTCGAAGAGGACAACTTGGGGCTGCTGAGGGGCCCCTGCATGCGCCCTATGCCACTTGGGGCTTTCAGGCTCCTTTGTGGGTTTTGGGCGAAAGTTGGGGGATTTCGGAGGGAATTTGCAAGAAAAGTTTCCCGTTTTTGTCGTTTTTATTAATATAATATATTTATAATGTATTTATTGTATTTTAAGAGACAAATGGATATAAATGCGCTCATTTTCATGTAAATAAAGGCGCTCTGCATGCGCTGCATGCAGACGCTCACGCGGTTTTCCAGGTGCACGTACACCCGATGCATGCAGCGCTTTTTGTGAAAATTTTGTGGTGGAAAATAAAAGTGGCGAAAAGCAAAATAAAAACAATAAATGTAATAAATTTAATGAATATAATAAATATAATAAATATTAATAATATAATTAATATAATTAATATAATTAATAATTCAAATGGAGAAGTGGGGCCGGCGAAAAACTGGAAAAGACGGACAGAGGCCACGGGGTGTACGTACACCTCGGCGTTTTCGTCTCAGGGACACTGCGGAGGAAAGACAAAAGAAAAAATTCAAAGAAGAAATGAAAGAAGAATTAAGACAAAGACAAAGGAATAGAGAGCCTCTTTCTGTGACAGAAAGAGCAGCGGCGAAGGCAGAAAGTGAGAAAACCGAGGGTTTAGGGTTTAGGGTTTAGGGTTTAGCGTTTAGCGTTTAGCGTTTAGCAGTGAAGCCCGCCGCTCTGCTGCTGCAGGTGAAGCAGGTTTGCTGCTCTGCTGCTGCACACCTAACAATAATAATAATAATAATAGTAATAAGTAATAATAATAATAATAATAGTGATAATAATAGTAATAATGGTGATTAGTAATAATAGTAATTAATAATAAAATAATAATAATAATAATAATAATAATAGACTAATTCTCAATAATGCTGTGGCCATTTACTTTTCTAACTGTATCCCCGAAAGTAATTTCGAAAAAGAAGAAATACAAGAAGCTGGAGGATTAGAACTTAAAAGCATTATTCTTTTTTCAACTTAAAAGAATTATTTTCATTTATGCTTTCAGTGAAAAAGAATTATTCCCTTTCAATTAAAAAGAACTGTTGTTTTTCAATTAAAAAGAATAATTACTTCTTAATTAAAAGGAATTATTATTTTCAGTTAAAAAGAATTATCTTTTTTCCAATTAAAAAGAATTATTATTTATTAATTGAAACGAATTATTACTTCTTAATGAAAAGGAAATATTATTTATGAATTAAAAAGAATTATTTTTTTTAATTAAAAAGAATTATTATTTTTAATTTTAATTTTTGCAGTTCTGGGCTGGCAAACAAAAGCCCAAAATTATTATTTGCTTTACCAGCGGCTGCTGCAGCGGCAGCAGCCCCTGGAGTCAGAAGTACTGAAACTCACCAAAGGTAAAAAGCCCCAAAATATCATGCATGCATGCATGCATGTGTGCATGCATGCATGCGTGTGCATGCATGCATGCATACATGCGTGTGTGCATGCATGGATATCAGGGTCTTTGTTTATTGTTAAAACATATTTGCTGGTATGCATTTAGGCTTCTGTACTTTTAAAAATATATTATTTTAAATTTATATAAATATATTATGCATTTTTATGAATTTCAAATGTAAAATTGCATGCATATTTATTTGCTGAACAAGTAATTATCTATAAATATATATATATATATATGTTTAATTATTTATAAATTTAGATTTTTATTCATTTATTTTTAATTCCCAAACGCATGCACTTTTTATTTTTGTTTGTTTCTACTATAGAAACACTCCAAGAGGCATTTAAAGAAATGCTTTTCTTCATTTTGCAAATAAATGCATTTTTAGTTTTTTGATATTTATTTATTTGTAAATAAACTTATTTGTTTATTATCTAAAATATATTTGTTAATGCATGCATGCATGCATGCACAAATAATACTTATTTACAAATAAATGTATTTGTTTATTCATAAGTAAATGGACTTGTTTATTTACAAACAGATGCATTTGTTTATTCTTTAATAAATGCACTTGCGCATGCATTTAAATGGACATATTTACTTATAATATATACATTTGTATTTATATTTATATTATTATTCAGATAATTGTAATTAAACAAATAATAAAATCTTGAGCGCATGCAGCCCGGCTGTGTAAATGGAGTGTACATACACCTGGTGGTGACTGGCCTTGGGGTGTATGGGGAGCTGCAAGTTTGAACTTTTTGAACTTTTTGCATTTCTTCGTCAATTTCTATTCTTTTTCTTTCAATTAATGATTATTTATTCTATTTTTTAAAGTTCTTTTTCTTTTTCCCTCTTTTGCAGACTTGGCTGTTGCAAAAGAGGCCAAAAGCAACTCGCGCATGCAGCCCCAAAACGCTGCGACGCATGCAGAGCCCAGCCAGGCAGTGTGGGGCCCCACAGACAGCCAGGTAATGCGGTCAAGCTCCTGAGGCCTAGGGTTTAGGGCTTAGGGTTTAGGGTTTAGGATTTAGGGTTTGGGGGCGGAGAGGGCAAAGGAAAAATTGAATTAAATGCGAACTTCATCGCACTGCACATGCATTGTAAATGCATTTAAATGCATTTATAGTTTCAATTATGAATAATTGAAATAATTGAAACTATAAATGCATTTAAATATATTCAAATAAAAAATAGAACTCCATTTATTCAAATGATGCACTTGGGGCTTTGCGGCGTTTCATCTTGCTGCAGCTGCTTCGGGTGTATGTACACCCCAGCTCCTGCTCTTGGCTTTTGTCTTGAAAACGAATTTTTGTCCTTTTGCCTTTATCTGCTCCCCAATTAATTTAATTTAATTTAATTTAATTCAATTAATTTAATCTAACTTAATCCAATTAAATCTGATTTAATTTAATTTATATGCTTTCAAGTTTTAAGGAAGTTGATACAGCAGAAGCTTGTGGGTCTTTTGTCTTCAGCTGTCTGCAAACTACAAAGAGCTGCTGCAGTGTTTGCTGGGGGTCTGCAGCAGCATAACTCCTGTCTTTGCCCACCAAGTGCAGCAGCAGCAGCAGCAGCAGCTGCAGCAGGGGGGGCCTCCGGGGGGCCCCCCACCCAATGTTGTGCACATGATTAATGCTGTCAATTTTGTTGCTGCATGCAGCCACCAAAGTGCAGCAATAGAAAGGGCCCGGCAGCAGCTTTTGGATGCGCTGCGGGGGCTACCGGCGAGCTGCTGGGCCCACGCGCAGCAGCAGCAGCAGCAGCAACAGCTGCTGCAGCAGCAGCAGCAGCTGCTGCAGCAACAGCAGCAGCAGCAGGGGGGCGGCAGGGCAAGGGGGAGGTCTTCAAGCAGCTACAACAGACACGCGGGGACCCGCAGCAGCTCTCGCTGTGTCTCTTTTGTCTCTTCTGACGAAGACAGCAGCAGCAGCAGCAGGAGCAGCAGCAGCAGCAAACGGGGGGGCCCCAGAAGGGCCCCAAGTAGGGCCCCAAGAGGGGCCCCCAGGGGATATGCCTTTTCTAGCTTCCGCGACGGAAAAGTTATAAGTCACGAGAGACATCTCCTTTTTACAGTGGGCCCCTAAACCCTAAACCCCAAACCCTAAACCCTAAACCCTCATTGGTGCAAAAGACAAGTTTGCAGTTTTTCTGCCTTTGTTCTTTTGCTCCAGGCAGCTCCAGTTGACATCTCCATGCAGCAGCAGCCCCTCAACAGTGGCCCACGTGAGCTCTTAGTGGCAGTTATTGCTGCAGCAGCAGCAGCAGCAGCAGCAGCAGCTGCTGCTGCTGCTGTAGCTGCAGCTGCTGCAGCTGCAGCAGTAGCAGCCGCAGGAGCACGCGTTGCTGCGAGGGCAGCCGTAGCAGTTGCAGCAGCAGCAGCAGCAGCAGCTTGTGTGCGTTGTGTGCTGCTGCTGCAGCAGGCGCCGAGCAGCAGCGCAGCAGCAGCACGCAGCAGCAGAGTTTGCTGCAGCGAAGGGTTTGTGCTGCTCTTAGCCTCAAAGACATGCAAGCCAGAGCTGCGCTGCTGGCCCCAACTCGCGCTGCTGTTCCTGCAGCAGGTGAGCTCCCGCGGCAGCCTCAGCAGCAAGCTAGCTAGCTGGCAAGCTGGCTAGCTAGCTGTCCA
>NW_013541462.1:9562-19709 GCF_000499545.2 Eimeria tenella
CTGCTGCTGCTGCTGCTGCTGCTGCTCCAAGCCTGGGCGCATGAGCGGGCCCCGACGGTCCTCCTCGCCGCGCCAACCGCCCAATCCAAACGCGGAAATAAAAGTTTTTTCTTTCTTTAACTTCTCTTATTATTCAACTTTGCCCTTTCTTTCGCCGCAAAGCCGAGCGCAACACCCCAGCCACTTGCCCCGGAGGGGAGGCCGCACCGCCGGCCAGCCACCCCGAGACGCGAGGCACTGCAGCAGCTCCTTTTCCCCAATTCCCATTTCAACTCGCCAAAATGTTTACTTTAATTTGAAAGTCTTTTCAAAATCTTTATTTGTAATACAAATAAGCAGCAGCGGCGCGCGGAGGCGCCCCTCGCAGCAGCCGGAAGCAGCAGCTGCAGCAGCCGCAGCAGCAGCGGCACGCGCCTCCCGCCCCTATTTCTCCACAGATTTCCCCCCAAAATCTACTTAAAATGCAATTTAAAACATTTAAAAAAACAATTAAAAGACTTCCAGCGTGTCTGGGGCTGCCTCTGGGCCTTTAGAGGGGCCCTCGGGGGCCAGACACCGCTGGGTAATTCCACTTGCCACTTTGCCTGTAGAGGCGGTGGGCCAAACTTCCCAGAAAGACCCCCTTAAATCGCGGCCCCACAGCTCCTCAGCAGCAGAAAAAGGTTTCTAAAATTTTAACTCCTTATTTTAAATTAAAAAGAAAAAGTTTTACTTCTTGGCAGAAAAAACCCAAAGCCAGGCCTCCAGCGCCACAGACTCGCCCGCGCTGCGCTTGCGCAGCAGCAGCAGCAGCAGTTGTTGCAGCAGCAGCAGCAGCAGCTGCTGTCGCTGCAGCAGCAGCAGCGGCTTCAGGCAAGGCCTCCGTAGCCCAGGGACCCACTGAGGCCCTAACGGCTGCTGCTCCCTTTTCTGCTGCTGCTGCTGCTGCGTAGACAAATTAAGTTGTATGCAATAGTCATCCTTTTGCTGCTTCGAAGAAATCCTAAAGACAAATCTGCTGTCTTTTCTGCTGCAGCACGAGCGGCCCAGCAGCAGCAGGAGCTTACGAACCTTTGCTGCTGCTTCTGCTACTGCTGCTGCCTTTCTGCTGCTGCTGCTGCTGCTCTAGTTTCTGCTGCTGCTGCTGCCTTTGCCTTTGCTGCTGCTGCTGCAGCATATGACAAATAATAGGACTATTTGAGAGCCTCCAAATAGAAAAGCCTGAATTCCTTCTTTGTCTTCTTGTCGTCTTGCATCCTTTGCTCTTTTATTCTTTTGTTGGTTTTTATTTTTATTTGATTTTTATTTCTTTTTCTCCTTTTTTCGTTTTCTCTTCTTTCCATTCTCCAGTTTTATTGTGAATATGAATTATGATTATTATTGCGAAATTCTTTTCTTCATTTTTCTTTTCTTTTCCTCATTTCTAATGCCCATTTATTAATTCTATTTTATTTCTAATTTTAATTTAATGTTTCCATCCTAGATTTTAATTTTTAATTATTTTTTATTTATATTTTTTTTCATTCTCTTAATTTCCTTCAAAATGGGGGGCCCCATGGGGGGCCTTTGCCCTAGAGGTCTTTGGGCCCTTTTGCTGCTGCTGGGGCCCCCCCTGCTGCAGCTGGTGCGGGGGGCCCCGGCTCTTGCTGCTGCTGCTGCTTCGGGTTCCTGCTGCTGCTGCGTGGGCACCTGCTGCTGCTGCAAGGGCCCCCGCTGCTGCTACGGGGGCCCCCGCTGCTGCTGCTGCTGCTGCTTCTTTCCGCTAGAAAGAAATTCTATGGATTTTTTATTTAATTGAATGCAAATAATTTAAATTTAAAATAATATTTCTTTTAGACAAAAACAAAACGAAGGGGGCCCCTCGAGGCCCGGAGTGGGGGGCCCCACGCTTGCTACAGCAGCAGCAGCAGCAGCAGCAGCAGCCCCTGCGTCCTTCGTTCGGCTATGGAGTCATGCGCTGCAAATTGTTTAACCTTTTTGAAAATATAAATTAATTAAAATTAGATGAATTTAAATTCAACAAAATTTGAAAAAAGGCTGCAGCAGCAGCAGCAGCAGCAGCAAAGCCGCCTGCAGCAACCTTGAGGCCCTCCTGTGGGGCGAGGAGGCCCCTGGGCTCCACAGAGCTGCTTCGAGATCAGCAGCAGCAGCAGCAGCAGCAGAAGCAGCAGCAGCATTGGGAAGAGCAGCACTATGGCAAAAGGGCACAATGTTGCTGCTGAGGGCCCCAAACGCGGGGGCCCCAACAGCAGCCACAGGGGCCCCTGGAGGCCCCTAGGGGCCCCTAAGGGCAGCCGAGGGCCCCACAAAAAGGGCCAGCAGCAGCAGCAGCACCTGCAGCAGCAGCAGCTGCAGCAACAGCAGAGGAAGAGGAAGGCGCAGCAAGAGCGCAGCAGTGGCGGCGACAGCAGCGCTGAAGACGAGTTCCCAACAGGCTCAGCAGGAGGAACAGCAGCAGCAGCAGCAACAACAGCAGACAGCTGCAGCAGCAGCAGCAGTGGGGTTACTTCAGCTGACAGCAGCGAGGAGCTGCGCTGCAGCAGCGACAGCGAAATAGAAAGTGAAGACGCTGGGGTTTATGAAGAAGACCTGGAGGGGCCCCGGGGGGGCCCCCTGGGGGCCCCCAGGGGGGGCCCCCTGGGGGCCCCCCAAGATGGGTTTCAAGAGGCCTTGGGGAAGCAGCTGAAGCAAAACCATCCGGAGTTTTTGGATTTTGTTTTAGCTGCTTCTGAGAAGGGCCACGGGGAGGGCAACAGCAGCAGCGGCAGCAGCAGCAGCGGGGAGGAGTCTGCTGCAGCAGCAGAGAGCAACGACGAGGCTCAGGACGCCCCGCGGCAGCAGCAGCGGGAGCAGCAGCGGCAGCAGCAGCAGCAGCAGCAGAAAAGAATGCTGACGCAAGAACGGTTTCTGGGCATCTGCAAGGCAGTGGGCATAGACCCTCTCAGTAAGCCGGCAGCAGCAGCAACGCAGCAACAGCAGCAGCAGCAGCAGCAGCAGCTGGGGACCCTTCGGGGGGCCAAGCTGCTGCTGGAGGCGCTGCACTCCGCCGTGCTGCAGCTGGCGCCGAAGCAGCAGAACACAACAGCAGCAGGAGCAGCAGCAATAGCAGCAGCAGCAAATGCAGGGGAGCGCAGCAAATTCAAAGCTGCGAAGCAGCTGCAGGTGGACGAGGACGGCGCGGTGCAGCAGCAGCAGCAAAGCAAAGCGGCCCTCAAGCAGCTGAAGCAGCAGCAGCAGCAGCAGAAGCAGCGCAAGGCCGGAACCTTATTTGTTCTGCCAGATGCAGAAACTTGTTCATTTGTAATTCTTGCTGTTGTGCGAGCAGCAGATCATTTGTTTACGGGCCTTTCTTGCCGCAGCAGCAGCAGCAGCAGCGCAGCAGCAGCAGCAGCTGCTGCTGCTGCTGCGCCTGAGGTGACCGGCAGCTTGCGCTGGCTGGTGAAAGGCTTCTGGGGGGACATAACCCATTTGCTTCTGACGATGCGGCAGGCAGGAGCAGCAGCAGCAGCAGCAGGCAGCAGGGAACTGGTGCTGCAGCTGCTGCTGGCCATCAGCAGCAAACAGCTGCTGCGGTGGGGCCTCGCGCAGGAAGCAGCAGCACGGCGGCTGCTGCAGGTGGTTTGCCGCTGCTGGGCCTTTTCGCAGGAGCCGCAGCAGCAGCTAGCAGCATTTGCTGTGCTGCGGAGCACGCTGCTGCTGCAGCAGCAGCAGCAGCCAGCAGGTGCAGCGCAGGGCACTGCGAAGGGTCGGAAGGGCGGCGGGGGCGCAGCAGCAGCAGCAGCAGCTGTTGCTGCGGAGCTGAAGGAGCAGCAGCTGCTGCAGCAGCTGCTGCGGTCCTACCAAAGAGCTGCAGCAAGGCTGGGGCTGCGGCGAACTTGGAGAGCAGCAAATCGCATGCAGCTGCTGCTGAATGAAATGAAAGAGCTGCTGTCTTTAGCAGCAGCTTCTACAGCTTACAGAGTTGCCTACCAGTCCATTCGAGAGGTACTCAAACCCTAAACCCTAAACCCTAAACCCTAGCGGCAGCAGCAGCAGCAGCAGCGGGGCGCTGGGCGTGCGTGTGTGCGCAGTTGGCTCTGACGGTCCGCAGCGCCGTGGCAGCAGGAGGCGCAGCAGCCCCTGCTGCAGCAAGTAGCAGCAGCAGCAGCAGCAGCAGCAGCAAGAAGGGGGGGGCCAGAAGCAAAGCAGCACACCGCAAAAGACACCGGCAGCAGCAAGTGCATGCGCTGCTGTTCAGCTGGTCTTTTGTGCAGAGCTGCGGGTTGTGGGGAAGTTCCATTTTGCTGCAGCAGGGGCGGTTGCTGCCGCTGCTGCTGCCTCTCGTGTCCGTTGCTGCTGCTGCAGTCAAGCAGCAGCAGCAGCAGCTCGCCAGCGCCCCCTTTTGCCTCAACCTCCTGGACATTCTTGCAAAGGCAGGAGCAGCAGCAGATGCTCTTGTGCCCGTTGCTTCTTCTCTCGCTGCTGTGCTGCAGCTGCTGCTGCAGCAGCACGCAGCAGTCTGCAGGCGCGGCAGCAGCGCCGCTGCAGCAGCAGCAGCAGCGCCGCAGCACAACAAAAGGAAGAGACCAGCAGCAAAGACTGACGCTGCTGCACCGCAGCAGCTCAAGTTGCAGCTTGCTGCTACGGCGCATGCAGAGACTTGCCTCAAGATTGACCATGCGGAGCAGAACTCCATCCACGTAGGCTCTGTTGCTGCAGCAGCAGTAGCAGCAGCAGCTGCAGCAGCAGCAGCTGCTGCTGCCGTTTCTGCTGCTTCGGTAGCGTCCTTCGCAGCTGCTTTACGGCCCTCACTCCTGTGGCTGCCGTTGCCTTTTCAAGAAACAACAGCACTTTCTTTCACCCCGCCCGCTGCTGCTGCTGCTGCTGCTGCTGCTGCAGGCGCTGGAGTCACTCGTGGACTTCGGCACTTACGTGCTGGCGGGCCACTTGGCGCAGCTTGCTGCGCATCCTGCGCTGCCGGAGTTGCTGCTGCCAATTTTGTCTTCTTTGAAGCAAATTACGAAGAAATGTGCCGTGAGTGCTTTTGCTGCTGCTGCTGCTGCTGCTGCTCCGTTGCAGGCATGGGCCTAGCGCTGGTTGCTGCAGGGCTGTGTAGATAAGTGCTGCTGCGGCGGTTGCGTTCGCGGTGTGCATGCGTGCGTGCGCCTGCTGCTGCTGCTGCTGCTGCAGCACTTCGGGGCAGCCAAGAAGCTGCAGCAGCTCTCTTCAGCAGCAGCAGCAAGCGCAGAAACAGTAAAGAGGCTGCGGCTGTCTCTCACTGATTTGCCCGTCGGTCGAGTTGCTGTTCTTCCAATAGAGAAGGAGCGGCAGCAGCTGCCCATTTTGGCCTTCTAGTGAGACGAGCTGCTGCTGCTGCTGCTGCTGTCCTGGTTGTTGCTGAAGCTGCTGCTGCTGCCCTCGTTGTGGCTGAAGCTGCTGCTGCGGCTGTCAGGCAATGTGCTTGCGTTTACGGCAGCAGCAGTGCTGCAGCTGTTGCTGCAGCTGCTGCTGCTGTTGCAGCAGCAGCTGCAGCAGGGTAGCAGCCGTGCTGCGCTGGTGCTGCTGCGGTGTCCGTGCTGCAGCGAAAGACTAGTTAAGGAGAGGCAGCAGGCGATGGCCGATGGCATTAAAGATGAAGCAGCAGCAGCAGAACACCGCAAGAAGAAGGGTGGGCAGCAGCAGCAACAGCAGCAGCAGCAGCAGCAGTAGTGCAGGCTTGCTGCAGAAGCCTTCGTTGATAAAGGCAGCGTTGCTGCAATGCTTCTTGCTGCGTGTGGGGTGTTGCTGCTGCTGCAGCAATTGAAGAAACCCTAACTGCGAAGCAGCTGAAGAGACGCAGACAAAAGGAGAAGAAGAGGGCAGAGCTGGAGCAGCAGCAGCAGCAGCAGCAAGAGCAGCAGCAGCAGCAGCAACAGCAGACTGACCACGAGGGCCCCAGAAAGAAACGAAAGGAGACAAGCAACGCACTGGAGACAAAGACGCAGGCAGCAGCAGTAGCTGCAGCAGAGGTAAGCCGTGAAGGCCCTTTCGTGCTGCTGCTGCAGCAGCAGCAGCAGCAGCAGCAGACCGCACTAGCAGATGCAGCTGTCTCTCCCCTTGGCGTAAGTTTTCTGGCAGCAAACAGGCCTTTGGTGCAGCGACAGAACAGGAAGCTGGAGCATATCTGCTGCTGCAGCGGGCCAGCAGCAGCAGCAGCAGCAGCAAAGGACCTCCATTTTGTGTGTCTGTACACCTCAGGATGCCCTGGAGGCGTTCGACAGCGACTTCAGCGACGAGTGAAGATTTTGAGTTGGGACAGCAGCAGCAGCAGCGCCTTGCTGCAGCAGCGCTGCAGAGCGGCCTCCACCCTGCTGCTGCTGCTGCTGCTGCTGCAGCTGCTGGACGGCGCCTCCTTGTCGAACCTTCTTTCTTTAATTCTTTTACCAAAAGCTCTTTTCTGCATTCTAACAAACTCAGAAACTTACAGGCTAACCCCCCAGGGTGCAGCAGCAGCAGCAGCAGTAGCTGCTGCTGCTTCTGCTGCTGCTGAACTAGGAGCTTGGCTAGTTCGGACGGTGCGCTGCTGCCTGTGCTGCTTCTGCAGCAGCCTGTGCTGCTGCTGCAGCAGCCTGTGCTGCTGCTGCAGCAGAAGCTGCAACTCCTACTTGTATTTATTTATTCATCACCTCTTGGACACTAGGCCACAAAGCACAGCAGCAGCAGCAGCAGCAGCAGCAGCAGCAAACAGCAGCACTTAAAAATTACTGCAGAGGCCGTTTTCTTTTCAGCCTTGCAAAGCACAAGGCAACGGCAGCAACAGCAGCAGCAGCAGCTGCTGCTGCTGCTGCAGCCACAGCGCAGACAACTGGCCGCGCAGTGGGCGGAAATGGCTGTAAATACTCTGTGGGGAAGCCCCAAAAGCTGCTGCGCGCTGGTCCTGCTGCGCAGGCCTCTGTAGAGGCAGAGCAGCAGCTGCTGCTGCTGCTGCTGTGGCAGCAGGCAAAAGAAGCAAGCAGTCTGAGGACTAAAAAGCCACTGCAAACTGTAAAGCATGGCCAGATATGCGGAGGTCAATCCGCGCTATACGCAACTCATGCACGCACAATGTGCATGCATGCATGCATGCATGCATGCATGCATGCATGCATGCAACGGCCACGCATGCATGTAGGCATGCATGCATACATGTGCATGCACGTGCATGCATGCACGACATAACGGGGGCATGCATGCATACACACACAGGCACGCATGCGCAATACGCATGCATGCATGCACGCATGCATGCTTGCATATTGTTTACGCACGCATGCGTACATGCATGCATGCATGCATGCATGCATGCGTGCGTACATGCATGCATGGATGGTGTGGGGCCCGGTTGCATGCAGCGTCAGAGAGTTTCGCGCATGCGGCCTCCTCTGTGGACTCTGTTTTTGAGCTCCAACAAGAAGTTTTGTTTGGACATTAATTCCTCTACAGAATCTTCTAAAGAAACTCCCTGGGGGATCTGCAGCAGCTTCCAGCTGCTGCTGCTTCTGCTGCTGCTGCTGCTGCTGCTGCTCTGCCGCATGTCCGAAGCAGGCATGGCCCAGAAGAGGCGGTCACTCGACGGCCGCTCATTCGACACTTTCACCAAGTAAGTGCACTTGCTGCTGCTGCTGCTGTAAGCTGCTGCTGCTGCTGCTGCTGCCACTGCAGCAGTGGCGCTCTTCCCCGTTGCTGCAGCTGCTGCGGCCTTCTTTTCTGCTGCTGCCGCTGCTGCCGTTGCTGCTGCGTCTCGCTCCTGCTGCAGCAGCCTCTTGCTGTCCACCGCAGCAGGATCAGCGGCAGCGTCATCCGCAGCAGCGTCATCAGCAGCAGCTGCTGCTGCTGCTCTGCAGGATATGCTCACAAAGCATTCACACCAGTGGGCTCTGCTACCCCTTTCGTTTGCTGCTGCTGCTGCTGCTGCAGCAGAAGCATTCTGAACAGCAACAGCAGCAACACTCCGGTCTCCGAAAGACCGCCGCCGAGTTGCTGAAGAGCTTGTCCCCAAGCTGCTGCTGCTGCTGCTGCTGCTGCTGCGGTTGCTGCTGCTGCTGCACCTGTTGCTGGCAGCTGGGACTCGCAGCCGCTTGCCCGCCATTTCCAGAGTGGCCCCAAGAGCAGCAGCATCAGCAGCAGCTGCCAGTGCTGCTGCTGCTGAATCGCCCATCGAAGTCTGCTGCAAGGAACTTAAAAGCTCCTGCTGCTGCAGCTGCTCTTGCTGCTGCTGCTGCTGTTGCAGCGGGGCCGCAGCAGCTTTTCGAGAAGAACGACTGAAGGAAATCTGCACTGGAGAGACAGGGCAGCGGCAGAGCAGGCGAATCCAAATCTCCTGGTTTGCTGCTGCTGCGGCTCCTGCTGTTGCTGCTGCTGCAGTTGCTGCTGCTGCAGATGAGGCGCCTGGCTCGCTCAGCGCCGTAGCACAGTGCTTCAGAAGTTTCCCCTGCTGCTGCTGCAGCTGCGCAGCAAAAGCCCCCTGCAGGCTGCCGTGCAACCGGGCACTGCTGCTGCAGCTTCTGTCGCTGCTGCTGCTGCATGCGTCTGACGTGCAGCACCGCCGGCCGACCTGCTGCTGCTCCCCGGCGTTGTTGCTGCTGCTGTTGCTGCTGCTGCTCGCGGGGGTATTATCTGCTTCGTCTGCAAAGGCCTGCTGCTGCGCTGCAGCAGCAGAGCTCGAGAAGTCGTACAGGCTTAGCTTCGATGCTGCTATTCTGAGAGGCTCTAACTGCGGCAGCAGCAGCTTCCTGCTGCTGTTGCTGCTGCTGCTGCTACCTGCCATTATTAAGGCCCCCAACTGCAGCACGAACTGCCGACCCAGCTCCCGCTGCTGCACTGCTGTGGCGCTGTCTGCTGACGTAGGCAAATTGTAAACACTGGGAAAACAGGAGCTGCTGCTGCTGCTGCTGCTTATGCTGCTGTCGCCGTTGCTGCCTTCGTTGCTGCTGCTGCCAGTACTGGTGCTGTTGCTGTCGCCGTTGCTGCCGTCGTTGCTGCAGTTGCCAGCACTGCTGGTGTTGCTGCCGCTGCTGCACATGCTTTTGATGCCGCTGCTACTTTTGGCTGTGCTGCTGCTGCTGTTGCTGCTGCTACTGCTGCTGCTGGTGACGCCGCTGTTGTTTGTGTCGCTGCTGTGGCGCCTGTAACGGAGTTCTCGAGCGGCCCTCTCCTGTTTCTGCTCCCCCTGCTGCTGCAGCTGTTGCGGCTGCTGCTGCTGCTGTTGCTGCTGCTGGTGCTGCTGTTTCTGTTGTTGCTGGGCGTTCAGCAGACGTTGCGAGCGTCTCAGCCTTGAACTTCCTTCCGTGCTGCTCTCTGATGAGACTGTCGCCGCTAATGCTGTTGCTGCTGGTGCTGCTGCAGCAGCTTCTGGCGCCGTTGCTGCTGTTGCTGCTGCTGCTGTTGCTGCTGCTGTCGCTGTGGCTGCTTCCGCCTGGGCACCAGAAGAATCCTCATCTGCTGCTTCGCTGCTGAGCAGCTGCGGTTTGAACTTGGCTCGTTTGCTGCAGGGAGAGACCGCGCTGTGGGGTGTTCCTGGAGCAGCAGCAGCAGCAGCAGCAGCAGCAGCGGAGTTGCAGCGGAAGGGGGACTTCAAACACTCGAACTGCCGCACCAGCGCAGGAACTGTTACTCTTGTTTCTTCTCCCACTTCTGCTTCATCGCATTCTTCTGCTGCTGCTGCAGCGTCTGTTGCAGTCGGTACTGCAGCGGCTGCTGCCGCCCGTGCTGCTGCTGCTTCTTCTGGTGCTGCTGCTGCTGCTGCTGCTACTGCTGCTGCTGCTGCCTCGAGAGGCTCCGCTAAAGCTTGGCCATCCGCAGGAGATGTGTCTCCTGCAGCAGGAGAAACAATTGAGGAGCCCACGGGGCCCAGCCTCGCCTGCTGCAGCTGCGGCTTCCATCGGCTCTTGTTGTTGTTGCTGCTGCTGCTGCTGCTGCTGCTGACCACGATAAAGCTGGTGCTGCTCTCCTCAGCTGCGGCGTTGTTGCTGCAGTCAAGGTGCAGGCTGTCAAGGAAGCCACGGTGTGCAGTTGTCTCTAGTTGTGCAGCAGCAGTTGCTGCAGCAGCAGCAGCAGCAGCTTCTTCTTCCGAATGCGCAGCCGCCGCCGCCGCCGCCGCCGCAGCAGCAGCAGCAGCAGCAGGAGTGTCAGGCGGAAGCAAAGCCTCCCCGCAAGCAGCGTCCGTGAGTGC
>NW_013541462.1:19809-32435 GCF_000499545.2 Eimeria tenella
TCGTGCTGCTGGCGCTGCTGCTGCAGCTGGTCCGGTGGTTGCTGTTGCCCCAGCAGCAGCAGCTGCTGCTGCTGCCGAGGCTGCTGCTCTGCTGCGCTGCAGCAGCGCTGCAGCACGGGGATCCTCGAAGGGCCTGGAAACGAAGCAGCAGCAGCACGAGCAGTGGCTCTTTGCTGCCCCAGAAGTGCCTCTTCTTTGCTGCAGCTGGCCCTACTGCGAGGGCTTCCCTGAGTAGCGTTGCTGCTGATGCTGCTGCTGCTGCTGCTGCCGCTGTGACTGCCGACGCAGTAAGCCCCCAGCGAGCTGGGCAGGCGCCCATATGCAGCAGCAGCAGCAGCAGCAGCATGGGGCCTCAGACTGGGCAGAGCTGGGGAGCAAACTGCAGCAGAATCCGCAGCTGCTCCAGCTGCTGAAGCTGTAGGAGCTGCTGCTGCTGCTGCTGCAGCAGACGCAGCAGCAGATACAGGGGTGTCAGGCGCTGCTGCTGCGCGAGATAGGCGCTCAAAGGCCGCACAGCGGGCGGCGATGCTTGGGGAAACTCTGCAGCGCTGCTGCTGCTGTTGCTGCTGCAGTTGCTGCTGCTGCAGCTGCTGCTGTACAAGCCGAGGGAAGGTCCCTGAGTGACGTGGCACCTCCTGCTGCTGCTGCTGCTGCTGCTCAATACTGCTGCTGCAGCTCCGCCAGGGATGCTGCGTACATTTGAATGCAGGGTCGGAGGTCCTAAGGGCCGCCATAGCCTAGCGCTGCTGCTGCTGCTGCTGCTGCTGCCGCGGGGCGCTGCCTGGGTTGCTGCTGCTGCTGCAGGCGAATTTGATTCAGCTGCTGCTGCGACCGCTGGGGGCAAGGAAGCAGTCCGCGGGAAGATGTGTTGCATGGCTTCGCGTGGCTTCTGCTCCTGCTGCGGTTCCCGCGTGGCAGTGGGAAGCAGCAGTTATTGCTGCAGCAGCTGCTGCTGCTGCTGCAGCTGCTGTGCCACCGGGCTCGTCCCTGCTGCTGCTGCTGCCCTTGCTGCTGCCCTACAATGTCTCGCCCCTAATCCTGGAACATCAATTGGCCTCTTCGCGTGAGCCGCGGTGGCGCCAGAACTGTACATGCCAGGCGAAACCTGCTGCTGCTGCTGCTGCTGCTGCTGCTGCTGCTGTTGCTGCTCAGATCGCAGCAAGCCGTGCCGATATGAGGGCTTCTTTAGCGACTGAGGGGCCGCCGCTGTCTATTAAATTGTTACGCAGCAGCCAATAATGTTTTAACACAAATACATGCCTTATATATCCTTTGCTGCTGCTGCTGCTCCAACAACTGCGCCGCCGCCGCAGCACCCGCAGCCGTCCGAGCAGCCAGAGCAGCAATGCGAGCAGCAGCTTCCCAGCTGCGGCTACACTGGCTGCTGCATGCGCGTAAATTTAGAAAAAACGTTGCAATTTTAGTTTTTCATTTGTGTGAAAGCTGCTTTTTCCTCCTCAAGCCTTGCTTTGCTGCTGCTGCTGCTGAGCCTGCATTCTGCTGCATGCAGCAGCAACTGCAGCAGCCGCGAACACTGGCTTCACACAGCGCCCCAGAAAGTCCCAATGCTTTGCTCATAGGCCAGCATAGGAGCAGCGAGAGCACCGCAGCAGCAGCAGCCCCATCAACAGCAGCAGCAGCAGCAGCGCGCGCTGCGCAGGAGCAGCCGCTGCCTGCGTCACCCAAGCAGTATCCTGTGTGCTGCTGCTTCCGCTGCTGCTGCTGCTGCTGCTGCTGCTGCTGCTGCTGCTGCAGGCGGCTACCTGGACCCCTCGCTGCCTGCTGCTGCTAAGCATGCGTTGGCTGTAACTGGAGACGCCTGGCCTGCGCGTTTGCTGCGCAACAAATCCTTCGAAGACCTGCACAAGCTGTGGTTAGGAGCCACTTGCTGCTGCTGTTGCTGCTGCTGCTGCTGCCGCCGCTGCTGCTGCTGTATTCGATTGCTGCCGCTGGTGCTGCTGTATTCGTTTGCCGCCGCTGCTGCATTCGTTTACGGCTGCTTTGCTCTTTTGCTTCTGCATTCGTTTGCTGTTGCATTCGTTTGCTGCTGCTGTTGCTGCATTCTTTTGCTGCTGCTGCTGCCTTTTCTTATTTGCTGCTGCTGTAGCTCAGCTGCTGCACTCCCCGTGCTGCCAAAACCCCCTACTGCATGTCTCTCGTGCTTCTGTGCCGCTGTTGCTGCTGCTGCTGCTGTTGCTGCTGCTGTTGCTGCTGCTTTTGCTGCTGCTGTTGCTGCGCTTGTTGCTGCGCTGCTACCCAAAGCTTCTCCCATTTGCTGCTGCGTCTTCTAACCTCCTCTTATCTCTTTTATCTCTTTTTATTCCTTTTAAATTTCAGTTTTTATTTATTTTAATTTATTTTTAATTTGTTTTTAATTTATTTTTATTTTTTGTTTAGGTTTGTTTTGTTAAAGGAAAAGAATCTGCTGCTGGGCGAGCGCTGGGCTGCGTGGCAAACAAAAACGCAAATGAAACATCCGGAGAGACTCAAGAAGGTCCTAAACCCTAAACCCTAAACCCTAAACCCTAAGCTCTAAACCTAAGCTCTAAACCCTAGACCCTAAACCCTAGATTCTGTGCCGTGGGGTGTAGTTGGAGCGAGACATTCTCTTCTACGCTGCTAACAGCTGGGCAAGGAGCCGAGGGTTGGGGGTTTAGGGTTTAGGGTTTAGGGTTTAGGGTTTGTTTCAGGTGAAGTTGAGCATGAAACGGATTTTGACAGTTTTGTCTCGCCGGGCGATTCATGAACAATGTCTGTTTGCAAAGCGGCTGCTGCAGCAGCAGCAAAAGAGAGAAGCTTTGGAGCTGCAGCGGCATGCACTTGAAGAGTTGCTGCTGCAGCTGCAGCAGCGCGTGCGGCTGCAGCAGCAGCAGCAGCAGCACGGCCGCAGCAGCAGCAGCCTCGCCTGCCTCGCCTGGCAGCAGCAGCTGGAAGCAGCGAAAGCGCAGCACGAGGAAATCCTCATTCAGCTCAAGCCTCTGCGAGAAGGTTTGTCTTTTTGTTTTTTTAATTCTTTTTTCTTTTATTTTTTAATTTCGCTTCAATACATAATATTCTCTTTTGTTGCTGCTTGCTGCTGCCATCTTGCTGTTTTCTCGAACCTCTTTTGCTGCTCGGGACTCTCTTTGCTTCTTGCCTCTTTGAACCGTCTTGCTCGCCAGTCTTCTACGGTTTAGGGTTTAGGGTTTAGGGTTTAGGGTTTAGGGTTTAGGGTTTGTTTGCAGAGACGCAAAGCCTGCTGGCCCCCAGCTGGCAGTATCAGATCAGGGTTCAGGCTTGGGGTTTTGGGTCTAGGGTTTAGGGTTTAGGTTTAAGGGTTTAGGGTTTAGGGTTTAGGGTTTAGGGTTTAGGGTTTAGGGTTTAGGGTTTAGGGTTTGTCTGCAGAGACGCAAAGCCTGCTGGCCCCCAGCTGGCAATATGAAAAGCGCTATTCTGATCTTCCGGGGAGAATTACTTGGAGAAGAGAAGCGCTGCCTGTGCTGCAGCAGCGAAAGAAAGTTTTCAAGTTTTAATTGCTGCTGCAGCAGCAAAAGATATTTTTCAAGTTCTAGCTGCTGCTGCAGCAGCAAAAGATACTTTCAAGTTCTAATTGCTGCAGCTGCAGCAGCGAACAAAACTTTTCAAGTTTTAATTGCTGCTGCGGCAGGAAAAGAAAGCTGCAGCTGCAGTAGCGAAAGAAAGTTTTCAAGTTTTAGTTGCTGCTTCAGCAGCAAAAGACAGCTGCAGCTGCAGCAGCAGAAGAAACTATACAAGTTCTAATTGCTGCTGCAGCAGCACAAGAATTTGGATGGTGTCTTTTGCTGCAGCAACGAAAGAAACTTTTCAAGTTCTAGTTGCTGCTGCAGCAGCACAAGATACTGTTCAAGTTTTAACTGCTGCTGCAGCAGCAAGAAAAGCTGTTCAAATTTTGAGTGCTGCTGCAGTAGTGCTGTTGCAGCAGCAAGTTTTAAGTGCTGCTGCAGCAGCAAAAGAAACTACTTAGTTTTAATAAATGCAACGGCAGCCTATTTAGGCTCTAAGTGCTGCAACAGCAGCAAAAGAAACAATTTAGGTTTGCTGCAGCAGCAGCAAGTGGAAGCATGCAGGTTTTAATTGCAGCAGCAGCAACAAAAGGAACTATTTAGGTTTTAAGTGTTGCTGCAGCAACGGGAGAAACCACTTAGGTTTTAATTGCTACAGCAGCAGCAAAAGGAATAACTTCGATTCTAAATGCTGATGTGGCGGCGGAAGGAACTATTTTTAGGTTTTAAGTGCTGCACCAGCAAGAGGAACCGTTTTGGCTTTTAACTGCTGCTGCTGCAGCAAAAGGAGCTTTTTAGGTTCTGGGTGTTGCAGCAGCAGCAGCAGAAGGAACTATTTAGGTTTGAAGTGCTGCAGCAGCAGCAAAAGGAACCATTCAGGTTTGAAATGCTACTATGCTGCTACAGCAGTAGGAGAACCCACTTAGGCTTTAACTGCTGCAGCAGCAACGAAAGAAATTATTCAGGTTTGATGTGCTGCAGCAGCAGCAGAAGGAGCCATTTACGCTTGAAATGCTGCAGCAGCAGCAAGAGAAACCACTTAAGTTTTAATTGCTGCAAAAGGAGCGAAAGAAACCTTTTAATTGCTGCAGCAATAGCGAAAGAAACCCTTTAATTGCTGCAGCAGCAGCGGAAGAAACCACTTAGGTTTGAAGTGCTGCTGCTGCAGCAAAAGGAGTCCTGTGCATCTGCAATTAGCAGCAATAGAAGGAATTCCTGTTGCACACGCTGCAGCAGCAAAAAAGTCATTGCGGTTCTAAAAGCTGCAGAAGCAGCCCTTCTTCTCATTGGTAGCTGCAGCAGCAGCTGCAGCAGCAGCTGCTGAAGTAGCAGCCGCAGCTGTTGCTGCAGCTGTTGCAGCAGCTGCAGCAGCAGCTGCAGCAGCAGCTGCTGCTGGTGCTCCCTGGTACAGCAGCAAAAGTTACTTTTCTTATTGTCTGAGCGTGCAGAAGATGCGCACGCATTAGAACGCGAGAATTCGCTCATCATATGCTTGAGCTGCAGCAGTAGCAGCAGCCGCTGCTGCTGCTGCTGCTGCTGCAGCACCATCTCGTATTAGCTGTTTGAGGCGCAGCAGCGCCCGTCGCTGCAGCGATGCTGCCACAGCGCAGCAGCTGCTACAGCGCAGCAGCTTCCAGAGCCTAGCAGCTGCAGCAGCGCAGCAGCTGCAGCAGCTGCAGCAGCCTCAACAGCGCATCAGCTGCAGCAGCTGCAGCAGCTGCAACAGCGCATCAGCTGCAGCAGCTGCAACAGCGCATCAGCTGCAGCAGCTGCAGCAGCAGCTGCAGCAGCCTAGTCGACCTTGATGCGCGAGTAGACAGTCTTAACAAAAAAAGCAGCAGCAAAATAAGAGACGCAGCCGAGAGAAAGACACAGGCCCCAGGCCAGCAGCAGCGAATACAGCACAAAGTGCAGCAGCTGCAAAGTGCTGCTCATTGAAGAGCCCCAGAAGTAAAAGAAGCAGTGCAGCAAAAAGTAAAATGCCACGCTGCTGCAGCACGCACACCCCACAGCAGCAGCACCAGCAACAGCATCAGCAGGAGTGGCAGCAGCAGCAGCAGCAACAGCAGCAGCAACAGCAACAGTACAAGCAGCCGCAGGAGCAGCAGCAGCAGCAGATAATACTGAAGCTGTGCAACTCAAGAAGCATTTAATTTATTTTTCTGCATGCGGTGTACGTACTGCGTGCATGCAGTGCATTCAGTGAACTTTGAAAACGCATTTTTAGAAAAAATAAATTAATTACTAATATGTCAAATTCGATCGTTTAATTCTTTTGTCTTATTGCATCAATATTATTAATTGCATTGATTCCATCGATTCAATTAACTCAAACTATTGCATTAATTGCATTAATTCAATTTACTGCACCAGTTTTATTATTTAGATTTGTTTCTTTAATGGCATTAATGATTTAAATTGAATTTAAGGACGTAACTTGAATTAGCTTATTTAAATGATTTAAATTGCATTAAATTATTTAGATTTAATTGGATGATTTAAACTGAATTAAATAGAATAAATATATTCAATGAAATGCATTTTTGCGACAACTGCATTAATTGCAACTATTGCAATTCGACTAACTCAATTTAACGAATTAATTGGATTTAAACCATATCAAATGCAATTAAATTGAATTAAATGAATTACTTTAATCAGTTTAATGAATTAAATTAGTTAAATTAATTTAATTTAATGTAAAGGACTTTACGCACCCCCCACTCCAAAAGGCGGGCCAGTGCCACCTGTGGTTCTCGGCGTTGAGGTGTACGTACACCAGAAGCACCGCAACAGCAGCAACAGCGAGCAGCAGCAGCAGCGCAGCAAGAACTAGAAAAGAATAAGTGCCCAAGCTGCTGCTGCTCCAGACAGAAAGAAATAAATAATGCAATTCTAAGTAAATGCCACTAAAAGGAAAAGCAGCAGATAACAGACACAAAAAAAACGGCCGCCGGTACCAACGAGTCCTCGGGATTTCCCGCGCCAACTTGTGTGTCTGCAGCACACAAAAACCCTCGAGGGTTTAGGGTTTACGCTTAAGGGTTAACGGTTAAGGGTTAAGGGTTTAAGGGTTAAGGGTTTAGGGTTTGAGGTTTAGGGTTTTCAAGGGTTTCGGGAGCACGGCCCCAGCCAGCGGCTTCCGCCGCCCACAGACAAAACTCTATGTGCTGGCGGTTTAAAGAATAGACAGCTAGGGTTTAGGGTTTAGGGTTTAGGGCTTAGAGCTGCAGTCAAGCGGAAGAGAGTAAAAGAGCAGCAGGGAAACACTAAAGAGCAGATAGAGGAGATAAGGGGAGACAGACAAAAGAAAAAAAGAATTAAAAAGAATAAAAAGGAAAATAAAAGAGAAAATAAAAATAAAAGAACCAAAGGAGAAAATTGCATTTTATTAGAAAAGAAAAAACAAGAGATTCAGCAGCAGCAAAGACAACAGGGGGTTGGCGCCGCCAGGCTACAAAGCAGCAGACATGACAGCATCAGCAGCAGCAGCAGCAGCAGAAGGTTGTGGCTCTGGCAACATTCATGCTTCACGGTAAGGGTTTAGGGTTTAGGGTTTGTGTACAAGCATGAGGCCTGGGAAGAGCCCTCAACAGCCTCGACACAATAAGGAGTAAAAACGAATTTTAAAAATAATAAATATATTGCGTTAAAAGTGTAAAAAAGGAAAAGAAATGAATTCGAAATGCAGCAGCAGCAGCAGCAACAGCACCAGCAGCAGCAGCAGCACTCACTCTGCAGGGAAAAGCTCTGCCCGTGGACAGCTGCTTCAGGGCTCTGCGGCGGCCCCAAATGCCTCCAAAAATGGTCAGCGGGACTGTTACTGCAGCAAGGAAAGCAGCAGCAAATCCTGCTGCTTCTGCTGCTGCTGCTGCTGCTAGGGTTGTTGCTGCCTTTGCGGGCGGCAGCACACCAGAGTGCGCGATAAGAGCAGCAGCAGCAGCAGCAGCAGCAGCAAGACAAACAGCAGCAGCAGCAGCAGCAGCGGCCGCAGTAGCAAGGCAGACAGCAGCAGCAACTGCAGCAGGAGCAGCAAGACAAACAGCAGCAGCAGCAGCAGCAGCAGCACGTACCGAAGAAGAAGCAGGCGAGAAGGGCAAAGGCGCTGCTGAGAGGAAGTGCTGCTGTGGATCCCGTTAAAGCCGAAACCACATTTAAAGTCAAACACACGAAGAAGGCGGGGAACTGCAGCACAAACCCTAAACCCTAAACCCTAAACCCTAAACCCTAGATCTACGGCGATGGCGGCGCAGCGTCAGCACCAAATGCGGTAGCCAAAGCAGCAAACGCAACAACAGCAGCAGCAGCTGCTGCTGCAGCAGCAGATTTTGGCTCTGGCAGCCTCCATGCTTATGCACAAAATGTCAAACTCTAGGCCCAAACCCCAAACCCTAAACCCTAAACCCTCAACCCTCACCATGAAGATGGCGCAGGCGGAGACGATGTTCCAGGCCCAACGGTTTCCTCCCAGCTTCGTGTACAAGTTAACACTTACGAACCCGCAAACAACTGCACGCAAAACCCTAAACCCTAAACCCTAAATCATAAATCCTAAATCCTAAACCCCTAAAACCCTAAACTCTAAGCCCCTAAAACCCTAAACCCTAAACCCTATACCCTATACCCTACAGCCTAGACCCAAAACCCCAAACCCTAAACCCTAAAGCCTAAACGCTAGGGGAGGGGCGGTGGCTAGGGTTTGGGCTGTACGTACAGGAGGTGAGAAGGCAGCCGACGAGCATGAAGGAACCTAAACCCTAAACCCTAAACTCTAAACCTTAGAAGGGGGCTGTCTAGGGTTTGGGGTGTATGTACAGGAGGTGAGGAGGTAGCCGACAAGCATGAAGGAACCTAAACCCTAAACCCTAAACCCTATATCGTAAACCCTAAACCCTAAACCCTAACCCCTAGAAGAGGGTTGTCTAGGGTTTGGGGTGTACGTACAGGAGGTGAGGAGGTAGCCGACGAGCATGAAGGAAAGAAAAGAGGCTCGAGGGAAAAGAGCAGCAAAAGAAGCAGCAGCAAAAGAAAGAAAAGACACCAGCAGCAGCTGCAAACCGCTGCCCAAGAAGACACACAAAATGTTGCGCTGCGGCGGAGGCCGAAAGACATCTGCATGCAGCAGCTTCCAACCTGCGCAGACACCCCACAGCTGTACAGACACCCCACAGCTGTACAGACACCTCGCGCCCCACACGCCCCACAACCCCCAGGCTCCCCCACGCCCACAAGACCCCACTCGATCCCACACGATCCCACACGATCCCACACGATCCCACACGACCCCACACGGTCCCACATGATCCCACACGATTCTGCAAGAGTTAGAAGACCCCACAAACGTCTGAAGATACCACACGATCCCACACGATCCCACACAACCCCATACGATCCCACAAGACTTATAAGACCCCACAAAACCCCACAAGGCCCCCCAAGACCCAACAAGATCGCTGAAGATCCCAAAAGATTCCAAAAGATCTCAAAAGACCTCAAAAGATCTCAGAAGATCTCAAAAGATTTCAAAGGATTCCAAAAGATTCCACAAAAAACTCACAAGACCCCACACCCCACACCCCACAGACTGCTGGGCGCAAGCTGGACAGACACCCGGGCGAGCGCCCCACACGTACGTACACCCCACACGCGTACACCCCAGGCTGCAGCAAATGACTGCAGCAAAAGGCTGCAGCAAAAGACTGCAGCAAAAGGCTGCAGCAAAAGGCTGCAGCAAAGAGCTTCAGCAAAAGGGCTTGGGGCTTTTGTGGGGCAGAGAGGGAAGCAGCAGCAAAAGAAAAAAAAGGAAAAGAAGCAAAAAGGAAGTTGCAGCGGCCGAGTCTTTTCGGGGGTCCTGAGAAGCTGTGGGGCCCCACAGGGGCAGCAGCAGCGGCGGCAGCAGCAGCAAGAGGAGAACTCGGAAGGCAGCAGCAGCAACTAATCAAAAAGACACAAAAGCCCTTTTGAGAAAAATGTAAAGTTCAGGAAGCAGCATTTTAAAAAATATCTAAAACAGACAAAAGGCCTTGTGCAGCAGCAAAAGAAAAAGCCCCACCTGTCTCATCTGCAGCAATACTCGCCATTTCCTCGTCTTGCGGCAGCAGCATCCTGCAGCAGCAGCAGCAGCAGCAGCAAGTGATGCAGCAGCTGTTCCAGCAGCCACTATTGCAGCACCCGGAAGTCGCTTGCAGCAGCAAAACAGCAGCAGTGCAGCAGCGGTGCAGTGCGGCAGCAGCGCTGCAGACCGCAGCAACTGCAACAGCAACTGCAGCGGCAGAAGCAGCAGCAGCAGCAGCAGCAAAAGTGTACCTGGCGAAATCCGCTCGCAGCATGCGAATGAGAATAAACATGAGGAGACACAAAGCAACAACAACAAAAAGAAAAGAGTTGGCGAGGGCTAGCCAGTGGACATCGACTTCATTTCTGCGGCGTCCTGCTGCAGCAGCAGCAGCAGCAGCTGCTGCTGCTGCTGCTGCACCCGAAAAGAACGGAGAAGCCAGCTGTCCGTACAGCCGAAGGTGAGTCGGAATGTCAGGCCGGTTGTGCCATTCTGCGCTGTACGTAAACACCAGCTCGCGAGTCCCTGTCTCCTGCAGCAGCAGCAGTAGCAGCAGGAGTAGCAGCAGTTGCAGCAGCAGTAGTAGCAGCGGCAGCAGTAGTAGTAGTAGCAGTAGCAGCAGCAGGAGCAGCAGCAGCAGCAGCAGTAGCAGCAGTAGCAGCGGCAGCAGCAGCAGTAGTAGCAGCAGCAGCAGCAGCGGCAGCGGGTGCGGCAGCAGCTGCAAGGGAAGCAACAAGCGCAGCAGCAGCAGCAGCAGCAGCGGGACTGGTTTTCACTTGGCGTCTTTGCCGCCCCAAGGGCAGCTGCGCGTCCCAGGCGCCGGCCGCCTAGGCTCTAGGGGTTAGGATTTAGGGTGTAGGGTTTAGGGTTTAGGGTTTAGGGTTTAGGGTTTGTGGGGCGCACGAGGGAGTCAGTGATGTCTGTGTAAGGCGGGACAGAGCCATCTGGGGAAAAGCCCGGAGCAGCAGCAGCAGCAACAACAGCACCTTCATTAACAGCAAAAATGAAGTGCAGATTTGTTGTAAGTTTGTGAGTCACGCGCAGCTGCGGTAGCGACAACGAGTCCACCTCCTGCTGCTGTTGCAGCGGCTGCTGCTGCTGCTGCTGCTGCTGCTGCTGCGGCTGCTGCTGCGGCTGCTGCTGCTGCTGCTGCTGCGGCTGCACAGTCTCGTAGCCTCTGAGGCCCACGGGGTAAAACAGGGGAATTCCATCTGCATACATTTCCACCAAAAAGTTATTATCAATTAAAACTCTCAAGTCTTCAAGTGCTGCTTCTGTTAGCTGCATGCGGCATAGTTCAAACGGGCCCTGTCGAATTGCTGCTGCTGCTGCTGCTGCTGCTTCTGCTGCTGCTCTGTCAGGCTCCTGCTGCTGCTCCTGCTGCTGCTGCTGCGGGGAAATAGCCCCAGGCGGCTCCCCATTTTGCAGCGCAGAAGTCGACGGCGGCTCCCCGTTGCTGCTGCTGCTGCTGCTGTTGCTGCTGCTGCTGCTGTAGCTGCTGCTGTCGTTGCTGCGGGCGTCCGTGCCGGTTTCCGGCGTCCCCAGCGCAGCGGAAGGGGGCGGCGCAGCAGGAGCCGCCGCTGCAGCAGTTGCAGCAGCAGCAGCAGCAGCAGCAGCGAATTCGCTGCAGCTGGGGATTTTGAGAAGATAAGGAGCAGCAACTAAGCGCTGCCCCCGCAAAGCTTCTCCCAAAGACAAAGAAAAATAAGTCAAGGGAAAAGAACGGCATAAAGAAACTCGAGAGTAAAAGTCATAAGTTTCTGTGGGGTTTCTTTCGGGCCAAGTTTTGCTGTAGGCCAGGGACACGCGCCCGGGCTCCTCTGCTGCTGCTGCTGCTGCTGCCGCTGCTGCTGCGCGGCCCCCCGTAGCAGCAGGCAGCCACCACGTCGGCGAAAACGCCGGCAGCGAAGACAGACCAAAAAATAGCAGCAGCAAAGCGCTCAGACTCAACGCAGCGTAGCCCGCCGAGAAAGACGCCATAGTTGCGGCTGGCAGCAGCAGCAGCAGCAGCAGCAGCGGCGGCGGCGGGGCGAGGGGAGCGCCAGAAGTGGCAGCAGCAGCAAGGCGATGGAGTCCGCAGCAGCAGCTGAGACGCGGAGAGAACCAAACTGCTGTAGCCAGAGGCACGCTAGCTCCGGGGAAAGACCACTGCAGCAGCTGCAGCAGCAGCAGCAGCAGCAGCAGCAGCTCGAGGCCCCACCCTCCTCAGGCGCAGCAGCAATTTATCTCCTGTGTGGATGCGCAGCTCTCCAGCCTAAGAGGAGAATCTGGACAACAGCAAAACCTTCTGATTTGCTGCAGCTAAATTGAACTGCATGCATTTAGCAGCTGCGAGTAAAGGATAGCGCAGCAGCAGCAGCAGCAGCGCTAGAGCCCTCCGTGTAGCTGCTCTGCTGCAAGCTGAGCTGCTTAGAACAGTTCCTGCCGCCGCTGCTGCTGCTGCTGCAGGCTGTGCACGGGGCGGGAGATTCTGCAGCAGCAGCAAAACCGAAGCATTGCCCCGCGTAGGGGCGCCGTGGGCTGCTTGCTTGGCTTCCGTTGTTGCCGCTGCTGCTGCTGCTGCTGTTGCTGCTGTTGCTGCTGATGTTTCCCTAGGAGCCTTCTGCTGAACACGCCACCTTGAGCCGTTGCAGCAATTGGGCGCTACAGCTGCTAGCTGCTGCTGCTAGCTGCTGCTGGCTCAACTCCCACGGCTTGAGTTGGGGAGCAGCAGACGCAGCAGGAGCAGCAGGAGCAGCAAGTGACTAGCTGAATCCAGGACACTCCAGCTGGCTGCTGCTGCTGCTGCTACTGCAGCCGAAACTGCTGCTGCTGCTGCGGCGGCGGTGGCTGTGGACGAGGAACAAGAATGGAAGCTGCAAAGAGGAATTTTTGTTTAATTAATTTCTTCTCATTTCTGCATCAGAGCAGCAGCAAAAGCCTTCTCTGCGCAGCAGCCCCAAGACCACACAGCTGTAGCAGCTGCAGCTGCAGCAGCTGCAGCTCAAGCGCGCGTAGCAGCAGCCGCTGCTGCAAGTGCAGCTCTTATGGGTTGCAAGAAAACCTTATGG
>NW_013541462.1:32535-40790 GCF_000499545.2 Eimeria tenella
GCTGCTGCTGCTGCCGCTACTGGGAAAACATGAGCCGCAGCAAACGCGGAAGCAGCAGCGTTTAGAGCAACTGGCGCAGCAAAAATAAAGCAGCAAATGGGAGAAATGCCAATTAGGGAGTTAGGCAGCTAATAGAAATGAAAGAGAAAATAAAATAAAATAAAATAATGGAAAATAGTGGGTTTAAGGACGAGACAACCCCCTAAAGAATCCGCAGCAAAAGCACATATAATTCTTCCCCACAAAAATACAAATTCACCCAGTGTCTGTACACCTCAGGTGTCTGTACACCTCAGCTGTCTGTACACCTCAGGTATCTGTACACCTCGCTAGTGTTTGCACAACTCAGGTGTCTGTACACCTCACTGGTGTCTGTACAGCTCAGGTGTCTGTACACCTTACTGATGTCTGTCGCTTTGCTGCTGCTGCTCACCGATCACTTGTGAAATGGCGCCATTAATTGCATCTCGGAGGTTTTGGGTGCAGACTTCAGAGTCTTCTTCAGAATCTTCTTCGAGGGCCTCAGCAGCAGGGGCCCCCCTGCTGCTTCTGCCTGCTGCAGCAGCAGGGCCCGGGGGGCCCCTGCTGGGGGCCCCTGCCTGCGCAGCAGCAGCGTCGCCGCTCGCTGCTGCTGCTGCGCTGCTGCTGCTGCTGCTCAGAAGCAGCAGCAGCCACACCAAAGATGCAGCCACGGGTGCCCAGCGCCTCCGCAGAAACGAGGATTGAGGCGAAGAAGGCCCCGACATCTTGCTGCTGCTGCTGCTGCTGCTGTTGCTGAGGTTGCTGCTGCTGCTGCTGCTGAGGTTGCTCTTGCTGCTGCTGCTGCGGCTCAGTAGACAGGCCACAGAAGCCCCGAAATCCCAGGGAACAGCAGCGACACAAGAAAAGGCCCTTTTCTGATTCCTGAGCTGCAGCAGAAAGAGACACAGAGCAGCCAGCAGCAGCAGCTGTAGCTGCAGCAGTAAGGCCAGACAGAAGCAGCAGCAGGTCTCGAGCAGCAAACGCGTCTCTCGCTGTTTTTTCAGGGAGGCTTTGGAAGTTTTTTTTAATCTTTTAAAAGACAAAAAAAAGAAGAAACTAAAAGGCAGCAGCAGCCAGCAGCAGCAAGGCAGCTGTGGGGCCCCAGGCGCTCCAGCCGTGTCTCTGGGGCACTCTGGCCTAGGCTCAAGGACAGCAGCAGCAGCAGCAGCAGCTGCTGCTGCTACTGCTGCTGCTGCTGTTTGCCCGTCATTTTTGCTATTTGTGCGGCTTTTTTGCCTTTATTTTTCATTTTGTCTGCAAATAAAAGCCAAAGAAACCCCCAGCAACTCCGGAGGAGGACTCCAGCTGCTGCTGCCTCGAGAGGCTGCTGCGACTTCTGGTGCTGCTGCTCCCCGATCTCTGCTGCTGCTGCTCCTGTAAGCCTCTTCTTCTCTGCTGCACCTCAGCAGCAGCTCCTGCCTCCACAAAGGGCGCGGGGGCCCCTGGGGGCCCCATGGGGCCCTCAGCAGGCCCAGGGGGCCCCATGGGGTGTCTCGGGGGGCCCCCCAATGGCCCGCGGGGGGCCTCCTGGGGGCTCCCAAGGGGCCCCTGGGGGCCCCGCTGAGACCCTTCGGGGGCCCACTGCAGCCCCTCAGGCCGCTGCAGTACTGGGGGGGCCCTGTGGGGCCCCGCGCTGCGCGTTTAGGCACCAGGGGGCCCCCAAGAGGCCTGGGGGCCCCCCTGAAACAGCTTAGAGCTGGCAGGGGCCCTTTGGCTTCCTGCAGGCCTTAGGGGCCCCCTGCTGGTGGGCCAGTTGGGCCCTTTAGCTGCCAGCTTGGGGCCCCCGAGGGGCCCCACTCTCTACCCTTATTTCCGTGCCTGTATGCCGTACCGAGAACAGCAGCAGCAGCTGCTGCTGCTGCTGTTTTTGCACTGGGGCATTGCTGTGCTGTTGGGCGGGGCCCCTGCCTGCAGCTTTGCTGCTGCGTGTCTTTTTGTGTGTCTGTGCTGCAGCAGCAGCACTTCTTTGCTTCGAGCTGCGGGTGTGTCTGTGTGTTGTGTGGCGTGCTGCAGCTGCCGAGTGTCTGCTGCTGCTGCTACTGCTGGACGGGCTGCTGCTGCTGCTCTTCAAATGAAGGACTTGTCTCTTCCGGGGGCCTACAGGGCCTTTTGCGAACTTGGGGGCCCCAAGGCGATCTTTTTTGTTGCTGCTGCTGATGCGCCTTCGCAGCAGCTGCTGCAGCTGCAGCCGCACCTGCAGCAGGTGCGACTCCGCTTTGCTGCTGCTCTTTTCGCTGCTTCTTTCTCTCCTTTGCCTCCCAGCTGCTGCTCCTAGCTGTGTCCGCTGCTGTCTTCTTTTAACTCTTTTTCTTTTTCCCGCTTTCGGGACCCCTCTGTCTCTTTTGTGCCCTTGGGGGGCCCCTGCAGCAGCGCCGCCGGGGGCCCCCTGGGGCCCCCGGGGGGCCCTCTGGGGCCCTGGGGGGGCCCCCTGGGGGCCCCCCGAGGCCGTAGTGCCCTATTTTTGGCTTTTTGTGGCACTAAAATAATTGTTGTGATTGTCTTTAATTTGAGCTGTAGAGGCAGCAGGTGGCAGGCGGCTGCAGAGACACCGCGAGCTGTACATACACTCGGGGTCTCGAAACCCTAAGCCCTAAACCCTAGGGGTGTTGGGGAGTTCTGGTTTTGCGGCCAAGTACTTGTTAGGAAGTTTTGAATGAAGATTGAAATGCATTTGGAGTTTAATTTTAATTTTAAGTTTCAGTTTCTTTAATTTGAATTGTTTGGTTTTGCTGCTCCCAGGACTTTCCTGCTGTTGCACTCGGCCAAGTAGATGTTGCTGCTGCTTCTTCTTGTCTTCTTGCAAATGCTTTAGTCACCAGGCACCCCACCGTCAACTTTCTCTGGGTAAGGCTTTGCTGCTGCTGCTGCTGTTTGCTGCTGCTGCTGTTTGCTGCTGCTTCTGGGTGCTCGCTGCTGTGGTTTGCTGTTTGCTGCTCCTCCCTGCTGCTTGCTGCTGTTTTCTTCTGCTTGCTGCTACTCTCTGCTGCTTGCTGTGGTTTCCTGCGGCTGGTGCTCTGCCACCAGTGCCTTTTGCTGCTGCCGTGTTTCTTCTTTTGCTGCTGCTGTTGTCTTGCTGCTCATTATCACTTTTGTGTCTCTGTATCTCCCATGAAAGCTGCTGCTAGCTGTCTTTGTGGCGGCGATTTGCTGCGCTGCTTCCCTGCAGCAGCTGGAGCAGCCTGGAGCTGCCTGCTGCTGCAGCGCTGCTACTGATGGAGCCGCTCTGCCGCTGCTGCTGCCGCGCTGCTGCTGCTGCTGCAGCGCTGCTGCTGCTGCTGCTGCTGTCTGGGCTGCATGCGCAGGGCACCGAGCAGCTGGGGCAGCTGGTGGGTCTGGACGTGCCGCGTTTGGTGGGGTGTGTGCGAGCGCTTGCTGCTGCTGCTGACGCAGCAGCAGCAGCAGCAGCGCTGCAGCAGCAGCTGGGAATCAAGGTGGAGACCGAAAAAGAGCTCCACAAACGCCTCGCAGCACTTGTCAAGCAGCAACCTGTAATGCTTTTCATGAAAGGAAAAAGAGAAGCTCCTTTTTGCCGATTCAGCAAAGCAGTTCTGCAGCTGCTGCAGGAACAGGGAGTCACGAACTTCGGGACTTTCGACATTTTCGAGGACCAGGCGGTTCGCCCCTGCTGCTGCTGCTGCTGCTGCTGTTCCCGCTGCTGGTTCTTTGCCTGCTGCTTTTGTGGTTCTTCGGCATGCTGCTGCTGCTGCTGCTGCTGCTGTTCTTGTTGCTGGTTCTTTGCCTGCTGCTGTTGCGGTTCTTCGGCATGCAGCAACTGCTGCTGCTGCTGCTGTTCTTGCTGCGTTTTGGTCTGCAGCAGCTCGTGCTGCTGTTGCTGCTCCTGTTGTTATTCTTTTGCCGGTTGCTGTTGCTCCCCTTGCTGCTGTTCTTTGGCCTGCGTCTGTCTGCTGCTCACCCTAGGGTTTACGGTTTAGGGTGCAGTCTTGCTGCTGCTTTGCGTTTTGCTGCAACTTCCATCTCTGCTGCCGGTTGTTGGATTGCGACTTCCTTGCTGCAACGCGTTTTGCCGCTGCTCCCCGTTTCTGCTGCTCCGCATTGCTGCTGCTGCTTTGACTGCTGGCGCTGCGTGGAGCTCTGCTGCCTGTTACCTTCGAGGCGGCATTTGCTGCTGCTGCTGCTGTTGCTGCTGCATGGGTTTGAGGTCACTTTGATGTCTGCGTAGGTTCGCGAGGGACTCAAGAAGTTCTCTGACTGGCCAACTTATCCGCAGCTTTATGTGAATGTAAGGGCAGTAAAAAGCTGCTGCTGCCTCTGCCTTTGCTGCTTGCTGCTGCTGCCTCTGCTGCTTCTGCTGCTGCTCCCTTCGCCTCTGCTGCTGCTGCGCTGCTTCCTGCTGCTGCGGCGCTCTTGAGCCCCTGGTTTGCTGCAGCGCTTTAACCAACGCGCTTTGGGGAAGGCTCCTGTGTCGCCTTGCTGCTGCTGCTGCTGCTGCTGCAACTGCACCTTCGCAGGGGGAGCTGGTTGGGGGCCTCGATGTGCTGAAAGCCATGGTGGCTGATGGGTCTTTTAAATCAGCTTTTCCTGCTTCTGCGTTTGCTGACTCCGGGCTGGCCAACTGAGCCATGGGGGTTCCCCTCGTGGCCCCCAGGGGGGCCCTGGGGTCCTGAAGGGCCCCCAGGGGGGCCCCTGGGGTCCTGAAGGGCCCCCAGGGGGGGCCCTGCGGCCCTAGAAAGCCCCCAGGGGTTCCCCCCTCTGCGCATTGAAGAGTCCCGCTACTGCTTTCAGAGGCCGCTGCAGCTGGGAGAGAATGCTGACGCTGCTGCAGTAGCAGCAGCAGCAGCAGCAATTAGGCAAGCAGCAGGCAGGCGCGAGTGCTGCCGCAATGAGCCCGCAGAGTTGTGGAAAGAAGAAAAAGCTTTTTGAAGTTACTGCACCTTTTTGTCTCATTATATTTTAGAGACAAAGAGGCGCAGCAGAGGCCCGACTGCTGCCTCGGCCAGCTGCTGCTGCCTCGGCCAGCTGCTGCTGCCGCAGCTAGCTGCTGCTGCATCGGCCAGCTGCTGCTGCTTCGGCCAGCTGCTGCTGCTTCGGTTAGCTGCTGCTGCTGCCTCGGCTAGCTGCAGCTGCCGCAGCCAGCTGCTGCTGCTTCGGCCAGCTGCTGCTGCTGCCTCGGCCAGCTGCTGGTCCTGCCTCGGCCAGCTGCTGCTCCTGCCTCGGCCAGCTGCTGCTCCTGCCTCAGCCAGCTGCAGCTGTCTCAGCCAGCTGCTGCTGTTTCAGCTGCTGCTGCCTCGGCCAGCTGCTGCTGTCTCAGCCAGCTGCTGCTGCTTCAGCCAGCCGCTGCTGCTTCAGCCAGCTGCTGCTGCTTCAGCGGGCAGCTGCTGCTTCAGCCAGCTGCTGCTGCCTCAGCAGCGTGCTGGGCCCCGGACTTCTTTGCTGACGCTTCTTGGGGTACGCTTTTTGAACCATTTTCTCTATTTGCGTCTATTGTTGCCGCTGAGCAGCCCGAGGGCTTCAATTCCATTTGCTAGCTTTTAAAGACACAAAAGCAGCGAGCTAAACACATGCCTGCAGGTCCCCTGGGGCCTCGAGCGGCAAGTGTATGCATGCAGCAGCACAGAGGCGCCCACGGCACTTCTGCTGCCGGCCTTTTGGCGCAGCAGCAGCAGACAGACTGCAGCACCTGCAAAGCCAGCCCCAGCAGCAGCAGACTGCAGCAGCTGCAACCCGCCCCAGCAGCAGGCCCCTCAGCCAACTCCCCCCAAAACCCGTAATCTTGGGGCCCCTTAAGAACTTCTTTGTATTTTGGAAAGTTTAAAATTAAAACAAAAGGAAGGGGCCTCGGGGACTCCTTGGGGGGCCCCCTGCTGCGCTGCTGCTTCATTTCACAGGCGCTGCAGCGCAGCTCTGGTGGCAGCTGCTGCTGAGGGGCCCCGTAGGGATGCTGCAGGAAGCTGCGGGTGGCCAGGAAGTCCATTTTGAATTAAATTCAAAAGTTGAAATTCATGCATCAACCCCGGACTATCTGATGCATTTATTGTTACGTATTTATTGTTCCTTGGCCAGGAAGTCCATTTTGAATTAAATTCAAAAGTTGAAATTCATGCATCAATCCCGGACTATCTGATGCATTTATTGTGACGCATTTATTGTTCCTTTTTTTGTTTATTCTGAAAAAAGAGTCAAAGGATCTGCAATCTTCTGGCTGCACTTAAGTGCATCTAAGCGTTTTTATTCTTCTTGAAGACTTGAGCTGCAGCCGAGGCAGCTTCACTGCTGCTGCTGCTTCTCAGGCTGCTGCTGCTGCTGGCCAGCGAGCCCCAGCTTTGTGGCTTTCTTTCTGGCAATCCCAGACTAAATCGAAAATAAACATGAATACAAATGCAGGTGCAGCAGCAAACTTTGCATTTATGAAAATATAACACAATACAAATGTTAGAGCCCGGGCTGTGGGCTTCTTCTGCCAGGCTGAAGTCTCAGCTGCAGCACTTGCTGCTGGAAAGCGCTTAATAAAACAACTCCCAACTACCCCAGAGGGCCCCAGCAGCAACTGTTCTCTTAAGGGGCCACTGGGTGGCGAAAGTTATTTCTAATAGTGCATTAGTTGCTGCTCTTGGCTCCAGTAAGGAGCTGAAATGAGTGGGTGGTTGAGCTGGTGCGCTCTGCTGCTGCAGCGCAGCACGGGCTTAGCCCCGCAGACGGAGTCTTGAGGGGACCCTGTATTGCCTGTGAGTACTGGGGGCGCTGCTGCCTGTTCCGTGTGGCTGATGCAGCTGCAACCGAGCAACAGCAAGGTCTGCTGCTGCTGCTGCTGCTGGGAGACCCGTGACCTCAGGTAGGCCTCTTGTCGTCAACTTCTCTTTCTACAGCGCCCATCCCGGAAACTGGCTAACTTTGAAGAATTTAGTGAGGCAGATCTTCCGTGCAAGTGCTTGCAGTCTGTTTCAGCAGCAGCAGCAGCAGAGCAGCAACAGCAGCAGCGCTGCAGACAGACCTGGGGAGCCCCGGCAAGCCAGCCAGGGCTCCCGCATAGAAGTGCCTTAAGTCTTGAAGCCTAATTAAAATAAAAGTGAAATGGAGAACTGAAGGGCTCAAACACACAAAAACCGAGCAGCAGGAGCAGCAGCAACACTGCCGGAGCAGCAGCAGCAGCGGCAGCAGCCTGGACCAGCTCACGGCCCTCCAGGCTTGAGCTTCCTTCTTGCCTTAACACCCAGTTGTTGCTGATCTTCCTTGCAGTTTTTTCTGTTAAATTTAGCAAATATTCAGGAAGGAGAAAGAGGAAATATTTCTGTTCGTGCTGCTGCTGCTGCTGCTGCTGGCGATACGCGCAGGCCTCAAGCGCTGGTTGCCTTCCGTGGCTTGCCGATTGTCTCTGGGCTGTCCAAGGGGTGTATGTACACCTTTTGCTTCCGATTTAAATCTGCAAAGTGAAATAGTTCTTTGAAAGCTCACTTCTTTCTCCAAGCTATGTTGCGGCTCCCCCGCGCCCTGTCAAGCTAGGGCAGGGCCCCTGCGGCTGTGCAGCAGCAACACACCCCTAGCCTTCTGCAGCAGCAAAGATGTCTCCCTCTCCCAGAGAGCTTTCTCCCCACCCAAGTGCCCTTAGGGACGCTGCAGCATCATCAGAGGGGGACAGAGCCCGCAGGAGACACACAGTTCGTTTTGCCTTGAACTCCTCCCCCCCAAACAGCCCTGGTGGGCCCGCCGGTGGTCGCGCAGCTGCAGCAGCAAGAACAGCAGCGGCAGCAGCAGAGTCGCCCCCACGGGCACGCTCTCCTGCTGCTTCTGGCTCGCCAGGGTCACAGAGGCAGCAGCTGCAGCAGCCACAGCAGCAGCAGCAGCAGCAACTGAAGTCCCCAACGCGTTCAGCCACTACTGCATCAGTCCTGTCAAAAGCAGCAGAAGAGCTTGGGGCCTCTGCTGCACCTTCCCGGGGGTCTGCTGCTCCTGAGGGCCCCCTGGGGCCCCAGGAGCAGCAGCTGGAGTTGGAGGCATCTTCAGCGCAATTCCACTTGGGGCTGTCTCGGCTAATGAGTTCTTTTGAAGAAGAGAATAAAAAGTCTCGTTTTAGAGGATCTCAGGCTTCTGCGTCTGCTGCTGCTGCTGCTGCTCCTTCCGACGCCGCCGCGGCGTTGCGGCGGTCAGCAGCAGCCTTGGAAGCAACGCAAGCAGCAGCAGCAGCGAGAGCAGCAGCAGCTGCTGCTGCACAAGAGTCACCTCTGCAGAGTCCGCTGCGTGGGGAAGCTTCAGAAGAAGAAGAAACCCCGCCGCACCTC
>NW_013541462.1:40890-125812 GCF_000499545.2 Eimeria tenella
AGCTCTAGCAGCAGCCCCAGCAGCAGCTCCAGCAGCCTCCCCGCAGCAGCAGCGCGCGGGCCCCACAGCCAGCAGCAAACTTCCCCTGCGCCCCCAGACAAGGCAAAAAAGGCTAAGGGAGATCTTAGCAACGGGAAGCTGGGAAGCTCATGGGAATCTTTCTTGGATTCTTCTTCCGGCAGCTCGGGGGCCTCTTCTCAGAGGAATTCGCTGCAGGGTTCGCCGCGGGGGCCCCCACAGGGGGCCCCCGCGGCACAGGGCGAGGGGGTACAGGGGGCCCCGGGGCCCCCTGCCAAGCCGAGAGCGAGCCCCGCGACTACGGGAGCTGCTGCTGCACGTGCAGCTGAGGCGGCAGCAGCAGCAGCAGAAGAGGCAGCAGAAAAACGCACGTGGTCCACACACCTGCAGTCCCGCGTTTCGAGCCACCGACGACACCTCGACGAGGCTTTTGCTGCTGCTAGCGACAGCAGCAGCAGCAGAAGCAACAGCGGCACGGGAGCCCGGGCAGGGGGCTCTGCGCCTCCAGATATTTCTCGGCGTTTAGCCATTCGTGATCATGTGCAGCAGCAAGTTCTGCTGCTGCAGCAGCAGCGGCAGCAGCGCACACGCCAGCAGCAGATGCAGCAGGCTATGCCTATCCGCACCTCGCCGGTACTGATTGACCCTAGACTTGCTTGCCGTGTCCCTCCGGGCTGCGGCCAAGAGCTCCTGCAGCAGCAGCAGCAGCAGCAAACTCAGCTGCACAAGCGCGGCATGCAGCAGCAGCGAGAGAGCGAGCTGCTGCGCTTAGAGGAACAGCGAATGCTGGCTGCTTTAGCGCATGCATCAATGCGGCAGCAGCAGCAGCACCGCCAAGCTGCAGCACTCCTGGATGGGCAGGTGGCAGTGCAGCAAAACGAACTGGAAATCATTCGCATGCAAATGAAGAACATGAGAGCGGCTCTTGAAAGCTGTCGGTCTGCTGCTGCTGCAGAGAAAGAAGAATTCCTGCAGCTTGCTACTGAACTAAGAATGCATCACCACAGCGGGGAAAGCGCAGTCACCAGCTCGCTAACTGCCAGGCAGAGGCTCATGCTGCTGCTGCAGCAGCAGCTGCAACACTACAATGATATGTCTACTAAGGCTCAGCTGCAGCAGCAGAAAAGCGATGAGCTCCTGCAGCAGCAGCAGCAGGCTGCAGAAGAAGCTGCCTCCAGCCTGCAACTTCAGCAGCAGAAACAGCAGCAGGAGCTTCACGAAAAGTACTCTGCCAGCATAGGCAGCGATCTAATGCAGCAGCAGCAAGTGGGCCAGTCCATCGCAGACACTGAGAAAAAGGAAGCAACACTAAAGGCAGTGGAGCAGCAGGTCAGAGATGAGCTAGAAAAACAGCAGCAAGCATATTTGCAGGAGAAGCAGCGGCTGATGGATGCACAGCAGCACGAGAGACTTTCTGCATTGGAGGCAGAAAGGGCGAAGCAGCAGGAGCAGCAGATGCTGCTTCTTCAAGAGTACCAGCAGCAGCTAGCTGAGGTACAAGCCCTCAAAGAGCAGCAGCTACTGGAACAGCAACAGCTCGAACAATCCATTGGGCAGCAGAGGCAGCAGCTGCTGGAAGAACAGCAGCGGCTGGAGGAGGAGCATAGGCAGCAACAGGAAGCTTTGCAGCAGGAGATGCACCAACAAGAAGGCTTGCGGCAACAACTTTTGCAGGAACACCAAAGGCAGCAAGAACTGCTGCTGCAGCAGCAACAGGAACTGGAGCTGCAAAGGCAGCAGCTGCTGCAGGAGGAGCAGCACCGGGCAGCAGAATATGCCAAACAAGCAGAGGAGCTGCAGCGAGAACATCAGCTCATGGAGCAGCACGAACTACAGGTGCAGGAAGAAAGAGACGAATTGCTGCGGATACAGCAACGCTTCCAGGAGCAGCAGCAGCTCATGCTGCAGAAGCAGCAGGAAACCGTTCAGCCACGGCCTCCTGTGGCTCAGCAGCAGCTGCAGCAGCAGCTGGGCGAGCAGCAACAGATGCTGCAGCAAAAGCAACAACAACAGCAGGCGGAGCTCAAGCAACAAGAACAGGAGCTTTTCAAGGAGAGCGCCAAGTTCCCACTGCAGGAGCAGCAAGAGGCGCAGCCTCTTGGGGAACGGTTTGTGGAGCAGCAGCGGGAGCAACAGCAGCAGGAGCAGCAGCAAAAGCAAGAGCAGCAGCAAAAGCAGGAGCAGAAGCAGCAGCAGCAGCAGCAGCCAGTGCCGCAAGAGCTTCCTCCGGACGAGATGCAGCGGCTGGATCTGGCCCGATCAGCTCAGCTCGAGCAGCAGCAGCATGCGCTGCAGGAGCAGCAGGAGCAGCAGCAAGCTATTCTGGAACAACAGATTGCCCAGGCAAAGCAGGAGCAACTGCAGCGGAGCATTCTTCAGCAGCAGCTTGCACAGGCAAAGCAGGAGCAGCTGCAGCGGAGCATTCTTCAGCAGCAGGCTGAACAAGCAAAGCAGGAACACCTGCAGCGGAGCATTCTTCAGCAGCAGGCTGCACAAGCAAAGCAGGAACAGCTGCAGCGGAGCATTCTTCAGCAGCCACTCGAACAGGCGAAGCAGGAACAGCTGCAGCAGACACCGCCGGAGCAGCAGCAGCCGAGCCAACCGGCTGTGAGCCCCGCACATGACTCTCGAATATTCACAAGGGAAGAGGAACTCCGAAGAATTGAAGAGATGGAGGTTAGAACCACTAAGTGTCTGTACACTGCAGCAGACCAGTTCAAGTTTCTAGCGTGTGTCCCATACATCTTGAGCAGTTTTTCACTTAAGCCTAAAGCCTCTGCAGACTGTATTTTTAAAGCACTGCTTTGTTCATTATTATTATTCAAAATTCTTTGCATAAGATGCTTCCTTTTGCTTTCAGCGAGCAATTCGAGCACAGCAAGCCGAGTTGGAAGCCGCTCGGGAGGCCCCAATCTCGAAAGCCGTGCTGCAGCAGCGATCTCGCTTGCTGCTGCAGCAGCCACACGAACACCAAGGAGGGCTGCCGCCAACTCTCTCTCCTTCAACATCAAGTCCGGCCTATGTTCCAGCACCTACGGGGCTGCCACGTCCTGCTGCAGTTGCGCTGTATGAGCCTGAGGAGGCAGCAGAAAGGGAGCACTACAAGCTGCTGAACCAGGAACTGCAGCGGCGCTGTGTTAGCTTGCAGCAGCAGGTGGTGCAACTCCAGGAGCAGCAGCAACAGCAGCAGGATGGGGCCCTGCAGCAGGAACAGATAAGCCTTGCCGTCCAGAAGATGAAGGAGCTAGAGGCCTATGCAAGGGCTCTAGAGCAGCAAAACAAGGAATTGCTGAAGACCGCAGAAGACGCGCTGCAGCGGCAGAGTAAAGAACACGAAGAGGATATCCTGCTGCTGAAGCAGGGGTCTCAGGAGCAGCTGCAGCAGCAGGCGCAGGAGCACGAAAAAAGGCTTCTCCGGGAAAGGGAGCAACTGGCATCATTCTTCCGCACGGAATATGACAAAGTTGTTGGGCAGGCAATGGAGGGGCAGCAGGAGCTGAAGCGGACTCAAAGCATGCTAGAAGAGGCCAAAGTCCAGCAGCAGGACCTCGAGACGCTGCAGCAGCAGACGGCGGAAGCTCAGCAGGAGGCCCGCAGGCTTGCTGCTGAGTACCAGGCTGCTGTGCAGGAGAAAGAAACAGCAGCAGCAAAGGCTCAGGAGCTCAAGGCCCTCAAAGCTGCTGCAGAGGAAGAGAAAGAAATGCTCTCGCGGTCTGTCGAGAAGCTGCATGGGGAAACAGAGCAGATGAGGCAGGAGCTACAGAAGCAACACGAGCAGCTGCAGCTGGAGAAGGGCCAGCTGCAGAAGCAAATGCTGCGGGAGAAGGAACAGATGCAGCAGGACCTGCAGCGAGCGCAGCAGCAGCTAGCAGCTGAGAAGCAGAAGCTAATGATGCAGCTGCAGCGCGACCGCGAAGCGCTGGAGCAGCAAGTCGAGAAGGACCGAGCAGAACTCGCCAGGGAAAAAGTAGACAGCGACAAGGCTCAGAGAGCTCTTCTGAGGAAACTGGAAGAAACAACAAGTCAGTCTATTGCAATGAAGCAGCAGGCAGACGCAGCAGATTTCGAAAGGAAAGTTCTGGCGGCGCGCTGCGAAAAGTTGCAGAAGGAACTGGAGGAGCAGCAGCAGCAGCAGAACAAAATCACAAAAGAAAGGCACCGCACGCTGGAAGCACAGCTAAATGAAGAAAGGGCTCTGAACCAGCAACACACAGAACGGCTGAAGAGGCTGCACACGGAGCAGCTGGATGAGCTTCAGCAAAAGTACGAAAATGCAATTGAAACTCTGAAGCGGAAGGGAACAGAAAAAGCAGAGAAGAAAGCTCATGTGCTGGAGGAAAGACTGGCTGCTCTAGAAGCTGAGCAGGAGGAAAGAATGAAAAGAAAGCAGCACCAGCATCAGCAAGAACTCCAAAGACACAAAGAAGAGACGGACAAGGAAAAGGGAATCCTGCAGAAAGAAGTGACCAGCCTCAAGCAAAAAATCCAAGGAGAGACGGAAACGCTTCGAGAGAAACACAAAGAAGAGAAGAAAAGCCTCGAGAAGATGTGGCAACAAAAGCTGGAACAGGCGACACAAAAAGTGCAGTGTAAGCCCCTGGGAGTGGAACTTCTTTCGGGATGCTTTTCTCTGTCTTGCACTATCTTTCCCTCTTGGTCTTTTAACTACTTGTTTTAGCCTCTCCCCTGTGTCTGTGCACTGCTGCACTATCTAGAAAGAACCATAGAGGCAGCATTTGCGAGTTCATGTACCTTAATGACTCACAGCTTTGTGGCTGAAGTATGTATGGCGTTTTTGCTGTGGCTTGTTTGCTGTGCAGCTTTGCAGGAGCAGCTGGAAGAAGAGTCAGAAAAAAGGAAGCAGTCCGACCGCTTTAGAAATTCTCTGCTGCAGCGTGTCGAGCAAATGGGCCAGGAAGTGCAAGACATGCATCGCCGTTTGCGGGAAATGACGACAAAGTACGAAACGGTGAAAAGCAGCAGAGACAAAGCACTTGCGCAGCACGAGGGGTTGCAGGAAGAGCTGACGCGAATCAAGCAGCAGCAGCAGCAGCTGCTCCGGCGAGCCGAAGAAGCAGAACAGCAGCAGCAGCTCCTACAGCAACAGCTGCAGCAGAAAACAAAACAGCTTGAGACTGCCAGACAAGCGCAGGAACGCACAAGCGAACAGCTGCAAGCAGCGAATGCCGATCTTTCCAAGCGGAGGCAAAGCATGTTGTCTGCAAATGACAAATACAAGGAATTGCAGGAGGCGCTCTCAGAAGCTTTAGCAGAATCTTCCAAGAAGCAGCAAGAACTGTCTTCTTACAAAGTGAGTCCAGCCTCAGATGGCACAAGCTCAACAAATGCCCGAAGCCATGCACGGAGTGTTTAGGCAGTGAGATAACAGAACAGCAGATAGGCATGGTAGGAAACAGTTCAGAGAGGAGCCGCAACAGTAGCTGCTATTTTACTTTTTCTTCTTATGAGTTATACTGCGGCTGTCACCTTTTACTGCAGAAGCGCCTGCAACAAAAGGAGCAAACAATCGAAGACCTGCAAGCGGAGCTGGAGGGCCTCGATGGAAGACACCAGCAGGCGCTGCAGCAGGCTAAGTCCGCAACATCTGCGCAAGCAGAAACGACGCGGCTAACAGAGGAGGCAGCGAGCCTCCGAGCAGCTCTGGCGGAGGCCAAGAGTAACTGCAGAACAGCAGAAGCCAAGCTGGAGGCTCGAGAATCGGAGCTGCAGAAACTGCGAAAAGACACTGAAGCGGCCAAGCATGTAAGCGTCATGAACTCTCTGTGTTTCCCCATGCAAGCTGCCCTTTTTGCCCCAAAACATGTCCTACGAAGCGTTTCAACTAATTCCCGTTTACAATAGGCCCACAGTTGAGACATAGAGGTTTCGATTCTAGAGTTAAGGGCTTGTGGGCTGGTGTCCGTTGCGCACAGGAGGTAAAGGCCTCTTCTGCCACTGAAGCGGAAGCGTCAATGGAGGCAAGCGCACTGGCCCAGCAGCTGGCGAGCTCACAGTCTGTGGTGAATGAACTTCGAGAAGCATACAAGGCAGAGAAGGAAAAGGCCGCAGAAGCACTCGCAGCACTTGCTGCAGCAAAGACAGCGGCAGCTCTTGCAGAAGAAAGGTATAACCAGCTCCAAGAGAAAATCCAGACTCTTCAGTCCGAGCGAAACAGGCTGGAAGCTCAAGTCGCCCAAAAGGCGCAAATTGCGCAGGAAGCAAGAGTATGTTCAGCCCACTCGGCCGCTATCGTCATTGCAGCAAAACCTCTGGCACCCGATTGCACTGCTGCGTTTGCTGCAGCTACGATTTCCTGCTGTGCGGCACAAAACGACGAAATGCAGAGATATGTGCATATATTTGTACTGTTTGCTGCTGCAGTCGGAGGCAGCAGCTGCCCTCCAGTCCATGCGCGAATGCTTCACAGACTTCAGCAGAGGTCAGGAGCAGATGATGAGGCACATGCTGGAAAGCATCGCCGCTAAGAACCGAGAGCCAGTTGCTGGTGCAGGCGTATTGAAACTGCCTTCAGCCGAAGACCTCTCAGCCGCTGCGGGGGTTTCTGCGCAAGTGCAGCAGCTCAGCCAGCAGCTGACAGAACTAGCCATAAAGCAGCAGCAGCAGCTGCAGCAGCCACAAACCGCCAGGGTCACGTCTGGTGCAGCTACGCCAGCAGCAAACAACAACAACGAAGCCCTACAAATAATCAAGCAACTTGTCGAGCTCATTGCACATCCGCAGGAGCAAAGACAACGGGATACTCGCCAGCAAGCGCAGCAGCAGCAGCCTTCGCCCCGACTCTCAACGGCACAAGGAGCGGCCGCACAAGCGGCTTTGTCTTCTGAAGCACGGAGACTATTCCGTAGCATCATTTCCTGGGTTTCCCGCCTCAAGGGCAGTATCCCAGGGGTGTCTCTTCTGCAGGTTCTCCTTTCTTTGCCTTCCTATGCTTTCCCGGAGGAGGCAGCCAACGCCATTTGTGGAATGGCTGACTACTTGTCCCCTCTAGCAGGGCTCGAAGGTTTAGGTAGAGTAGTTTCTCCTCCAGCCCGCGCTGCTGCAATGTGGGAAAGGGCAAGCCGCAGCAGGCCCGTAAGCCCTGCAGTAGAGGAGCAGCTGCGGAGAGCGGTGCAGCAGGTGCACCAGCATGCAGCAGCAACAGCCGGTGCGCCCCTGAATCGGCAGGATGACGCAGTTGCTGCGCTGCTGCGAGCAGCACCAGCAGCACACCCTATGTCTGTAGTGCATGCAACAAGAGGCTTGGGGCCTTTGTTAGATACGGACACGACGCTGCAACTGCTGCGGCAAGCACAAGCTAGTGGAGCACCCCCTGTAGAACTGGCAGCAGCAGCGTACCGCTGCTTGCCAGTGGCCCAGGCAAACGCATTCTGTGAAGATCTACAGCAACATAACGGTAGCCGCCTACCACAGAAGGAGCACCTTGAGTTAGTAGACGAGCTGCTGCTGCTGCTGCAGCAAGCTTTGCAGCTGGCAGGACACGCCCGACGCCAGCAAACAGCCCAAGAACATGCACAATACTTCTTTGGGCCGCCTGCGCCTCCGCCATACGGCGGTGAGTTTTTAAATAGCTTGGTCTTCAGAGTATCAGATGAACTGCTGCTGTCCTGTACTGCTGTTCTTTAGTGTTGTGTGCTGTGCTTAGCTGGTGTTTCTCTTGAACTTGATTGGCTCCCCCCTATTATTGTGTGCTCTTCTGAATGCAGGCGTCTTGGTGCCAAGTGTGTGCGCCGCGCAAAGTGTCTTTCCCGCCCCAGTTGCTGCTGTCCCAAGGGCTTTCGTGCCGTTGCATGCGCCACCAGTGGTGCCCTGTTCTGGCACGGGCAGCAGCAGCGGGCCGGTGTCGCCTGTGGGCGGCGCTGCAGCAATTGCTGGTGCCAGGCGGGGCCCAAAGAAAGCTTTCGCCTACCCAGTGCCACCCCGCAGCTTCGGCATCAACGCGCGGCTCAACTACGAGGTGCAGACAAGTTGCCACACGCACAAGACGGCTACATAGCCTGCCAAATGGCAATTCGGCCGGCTATTTGAACTCCGTCAAGCATATCTTTTACAGCTGGATCCTGAAGGGCGTGGGACTGTCGCGTCTTTGCTGCAGCAGCAAGTGAACCGAAGTCCCTCACAGCGGAGTGATTAAAGTCCGGGGAGCAAATCTTTTACAGCTGGCCCCCGGAAGGGCATGGGACTCCTGCGTCTTTGCTCCAGCAGCAAGCGAGCCTGAGTCTCTTATAATGGTGCGATGAGCAAAAACCCCAGACGCCCACTTGGGCACTCAATTGTTTTAGTGCGCTACACGAAGCAGCAGGAAGTACCATGAACTGCAGCAAAGGCTGCGGCTCTTGCGGCAACAGCCGTCGCAGCTGTGCCAGCGGAAAGAAACGGCAATAATGCCACTAATTGTTATTGTCCAATGTCGCTGCCTCGTGGGACCCGTGACCGTGAAGCGAAGCCTTTTCACTGTAGCAGTAAATGTAGGTGCTCCGAAATCCATAAAGATGCAAGGAGCACTACCACTACGTTATCCAGTATCGATGTCTCCTGGGCCCCGGAAGTGTAAGGCGAAGTCTTTTAACTGTAGCACTAGATGAAGGCGCCCGTAAAGAGACACAGTGTGCGCTCAGTTGTATGTGCAACATGCATGCGCCTCATTTACTCCCATCCCAAGCAGGGGAATTTGCTTTTTAGTACTCATTTAACGGCAGCATGCGTATTCATGCATGGGAGTCTCGCTGTGCACACAGCTGTAGCTCAAGAAAGTCACACGCAGGCACACATGCGACACTGCATCCAATCACCAGGAATCCAAAGCATGCATAAGCGGCAAAGACCCAAGAGAGGCCTCCCCAACAGAGAAATTTGGAAGGAACTGCCCTTCGAGGTTGATATGCTGCAGCTGTTGCTATTTGCCGCTGAAGTTCAAATCATATCCATATCATCTCCAAGATCTTCATCCTCCGCCTGAATTCACTCCACATGACAGGAAATGCAGTTTATGTGTGAAGGCGCATTATCTCTGCGGCTCCTGACGACACCACAGCCAAGAACTGTCCGTTCTGGTTCTGCAGCACCTGCTGTCCAAGGTGCTTGTGCTGCTGCTGCTATAGCCGCTAACTCACGCGAGCTCGTTCCTCCTGCATTGCCCTCTTCCTTTCATCATCTTCTGCAGTCTGCTGCCGCTCAGTGCTGCCAGGGTACTGCATCGCCTGAACGTGATACCAGAAAACGCGCACAGACTACCGACTTGCACGGCTACTGCTGCAAGCCTTGCGGGCTGCCGGCAGGCTTGCTGCTGCTGCTCACCTTCACTGCATCATTGTACAGATCGAGGCAGAAGGTAATGCGGCGGTGGAAAGCTTTCTGCGGCTCGTTTGACGCGTAGAGGTCCACACTAGCCTGCGCATCAAACATAACAGATGCAATACCAGTGGCAGCCACAAACTCAAATTCATGCCTCTACACAGAACTGAGTATGAGGCCGGCTACAATAGTAATGAAGGCCCGCAAGGCACAGCGAGAAACAAGACAAAGCGCCCCGGGGTAAAACGAGTAGCTCTAGGCGGCCAGCAAAGGCGGACCTTCGACTGAAGGAACTGTTTGTCATGATCGATGGAGGCATCGATGACTCTGTCCAGAATAGCCTTTCCCGCCACTGCCTCAGCCTCTTTTGCAGAGTCCAACCCCAGCTTCTTGGCTATGTCTTTCTGCAAAGAGACAACACACCGCATTCTCAGGAAGGCAGCTGCAGCCATGCTCGCTGCGGGGTTGGGGAGGTGCAGCAGTGGGCTGTGCTCAAGGAGCTGTCAGTCCCGCTGCAGCACCCACAGATTCCTCCCATAAGCCGCCATAGAAAAGGCAGAACCAGCAAACTGATTCGGAGGGACGCATCAGCAGCCACAATGCCGGCACGCCGCGCTGCGCAGGCCCAGCAGCAACCATTCTGAAATCAGTGGCTACAGCCGCTTTTGCTGCAGTGGATAGAGCAGTGTAAACTCACCAGGTAAATTCTGGAATACGAAAGAGAAATGATACGGAGACCAGCCCGTATGACATTCTGATGCAGTCGGCACAGCAGAGTGTAAGTATCGTCAAGCCTAAACCGCTGCTCGTGCTGCTGCAGGACTGAAGCAAAGGCATGCAAGTCGCCGCTCCGAACAGCCTACGGCAGACGTACACAGTAACGAGCGCAGCGGAAAGATGCGAGTGGAGGTGACCGGCCAAGTCTTTAGCTAATTTCCTCTTCCCGCTGTGCCTTTCTTTGCTGCTTCAGCTCATATAGCTTCAGCTGCTGCTGCTGCTGCCGCCGAGAAACGCACCAGAACTATTTCTCTGTACGGCACAAGCTCCGCATGCATGTTTTGTTTGTTAAAAAGGGAACGTTCCGGGATATCTCCCATGAGCAGCTCAACGACGATGCACTTCTTGAGAGCCTGCAACAAACAGCGAGAAAGCTGATTCGGCAGCTACAGCCACAGAAAGATCTGCAGGGCCCGTGCTGCTGCTGCTGCTGCTGCTCTGCTGCCGTTGCTGTAGTTCCACCTAATGCTTATATGCTCTCACCGCTAGCCTGAATCCGCGTGCTATGGTCGGCTGTTGTGGGGCTTTGCGCAACGCCAACTGAAGCTGAGAGAAAGCCGAGCCATACTCCAAACGAGCTGCCTGGATTTGGCCTGCAGCAGCAAAAGCAGCTCACGTAATTGCTGATGGGCCAGCAGCAGCAAATGACGCAGCAGCAGACGCCCAAGCAGCGGCCACAACTGAAGCAGCTACAGCAGCTGTGGTAGGATTGAAGGCCAAGATAGCGGACAAAACAAAACACAAGTACTGCTCCAGCTGCTGCAAGGCAAGCAACTGATGCAGCAGCAGCAGCAGCATACCCAGGTAGTACAGGTAACGCGCATGCTGTGCGTTTGACTGGAGGCCCTCAGGGAATGCTGTCTTCTGGACCTGCAAGCAGAAAACGGTAATTTTCAGTGCACTGTTATGAGCCCAAGCAGCAGCAGTGACAGTAGAGAAGCAGCATGATGAACAGGAGTATGGAGAGCTTCCTGTGATTTGCCACGAGCTCTAGCAGCAGCAGCAGCAGCAGCAGCAGCAAGGTACCAGTTTGAGCGCTACGTCGTACTGTTTGCTTAAGACAAACAGCCTAAGCAGCATGTTCAGCAAAGTCGCCTGCGTAGTAATGTCCCGTCTTGCGCTTGCAGCTCGGTAAGCCGCCAAATACTCCCTTCAGACACAAGAAACATAACTACAATTTGCTACAGCAGGTGCTGAGAACTGTTGCAGCTGCGGAGTCCGTTGCGTTCGGTATTCACTGAGGCAGCAGGAATGACTCTAATTTCAGAAACGCAAAGGACTCAGTTCGAAAAAACAAAGAAAGCGTGCTCTCTGCTCCCCAAAGATGAGCCTGAACTCCACTAACGCCGAAACCCTAAAGCCTAGCAACAAGTTCTGAGCCTTACGCGCGGCAGTCGAAGTTTTGTTTGGAAAGCTCCAGTGCCCTGCTGTGGTAGAACCACGCCTTTGCGGAAAGTCTGTCTAGAGAGCGTCTGTCGTACTGCTTGACCCTCTCGATGATGCAGCAGCTGAATTCCCATGCTCTCTCCCACTGCTGCTGCTGCTGCGCCTGCGGCTGGCGCGGACGCGGGTCCAGCAGCAGCAGCAGCACGAGAGTAGAGAGCAAAACCTCCGCCTCCGGCATACAGCTGACAAAAGAAGACGCGCGGAAGGAATGCAGCACCTTGCTGCCCGTCGCTGCACCTGATCGCGGTCCTGTTGCTGCTGCTCCTGCATTTCCTGCTGCAGCACCGACTTCTTCCTTGGTCTGCTGCTGCTGCTGTGGAACCTGCGCAAAGCCAAAACACCGCACCTCCAGAAGCTAAACTTCACTACAAACTAAGCCAGCTAAGTGCTGCAATTCTGTAGCGGGTTGATAGTTAAGGGTTAAGAGCTAAGAGTTACCCCGTCAGCCTCCATTTCTCCCTCGCCCTGCCTTTCGTTGACAATCATCTCCAGTGTTTCCCTAAGCTTCTGCCAGAACTCCAGAGTTTTCTGGTTCAGGTGGCTTGGGTTCCCACAGGCGCTGGCGTTGCTGCTGGCGTCGCCCTGCAGTTGGTGCTGCTGCCCCCAAAACAGCAGCGAGCAAACTTGCAGAAGCTGCCGCGGGTGCTCTTGTTGCTGCAGCCGCAGCTGCTTGAAACGCCGCAGCATGCGCAGCATGTAACGCTGGTCCTGTGTCTCAACGGCATCTCTGACCAGGACGAGAGAGGAGGTGAGTAGCTGCAAATACTTCTCTTTTGGGTCTACTGTGGCTGCTGCAGCAGTTCCTGCCGCCTTGGCTGCTGTTGCAGAGGAGTCCTTGGCCTCTGAGGCCTTGTTGGTGCTTTCCGCGGCCATTTCTGGGGGGAACTGCAGAGAGCAGCCTGTGGCTCTGCGCTTGAGATTTGGGGCTTGAGGGGGGAGGCCCCCGTGTGAAATAAAGGCGAGACAACGCTAGATGCAGCACCAGCAGAGTCAGCTGTTGCTGTCCCTGATGCTGGTGGCAAGGAGAACTTGACTGCTGAAGGGGCACGGGCTTGGGGGCGATGAGCTGGGGATGCAGCCATACAGCACAGCTGGGAGACAGGAAAAGTCATCCCCTATTTGTACTACAACTGCCTCTTCACTTGTTTCTTTTTAAATTGGTGAGCTGGAGCCGCCGCCGCCAGTACGGCAGCCGCCACAGCCGCCGCAGCAGGGTCTGTCAGCAGCAGCCAACCAGCAACAGCAGCAATGGAAGTAAGTTTCCGTTTAGTTTGTCTGACATTCTTTTCTGTTTACTAAAAATAGTATAAGTAAAACTTGTCTTATTGTAGTGCCCTGTTCGCACTAAATTGTGTGCACTCTGCTTGACCCAACCCTTTACCACCTTGCCGGTCTTTGAATGTGCGTGCATTTACTGCATGCCGCATCGGAGCAGCTCCGATGCCAACTCTTTTTCGTAGTATCATCTCAGTGGACCAAAACAATGTAGCAACTTTCATTTTGGGGTGTGGCTAGCGAGGCCGCACGCAAGCCTGCGATCCATGAGAATGGAGTAGTAAAAACACACCTGGGATGAAGCGACGAAAAGCTGTCACGCCTGATGATAAAGTAGAAACTAACTTAAACTAGTCGAGACTATCAACATGAGCGGAGGTGGAGTGGAACGTCCATTCCCGAGGGGAACTGAAGCACGGAGCGGAAGGGGCACGACTCCACTGGAAAGTTTTTGCCACGCTCTTGAAGAGGAAAACGCATCCCTACCTTACATAGTAGTGTAAGCAGTAAAAGCTCCATTTTGAGTTTCGGTGGTACGAACTATGGCTTTGAGCCCAGGCGCTGGACTTAACCCAGGGGAGGTACGTACCTACTGCTTAGTATTGATGTTCCTGGCAAAATTTTAGCATTTCACGCGGAAGAAATCGCAAATTTGCTTGTATTATAGAATTTTATTTCTCAACGCACTCTAAATGACAGCTGAGGAGCATCAAATGATTTTATTCTCCAGCGTGTTGGGTGACAAGCGACGAGGTGAGGTCGAGAAGAGAGAGGGCTGCAAACTGAAACATCTCTTAAGTGAAATTCTTTAATATTGAGTTTGTCACATAAAACAGCTTTGGGAGGCTTGATGAGAATCGCGAAGGACCATCGCTGCACGTTCTTATGTTGCAGTGGCTGTATGCAATCCCACATACCCCTGCGGAAGACTGCATTAGGGGAGTAATGAGAGCGACAAACACATTAAAATTTTAATGAAAATGTACCTTCTTGAGATTCATGGATGAACGTCAAGAACTCCCTCCGTGCTAGAACGCCTGAGGGAATTCGTTGGCCTTAACCCAGCCGAATAGCATCATTGGATAAGCAACTTCCGCTCTATTTAGTTGTGTGTCTATTACTCTTCTGCTCTCAACAGTCTGCGCTATGATTTTCTCACTATAGCGTAGAGTGTAGTGATGCGCGCTGGTTAATACTGTGTTCAACATGGCGGGCTGCCGAAAGGTACTTCGCAAATCAACATTGCACACTCTACATTCTGAACCGATCAATTGTCTCGAAAGCGGGCGTTTCATACATTGGAGTTCCACATTTGTCCACATCTTTATACTAATTGAAAACTCTTCAAGCTCTTTGGAGTTATGTGAGTCTCTGAAGGGCAGCTGGTGTGTTCCCTGTGAGGCTTGTGTCTTCATCTGGCATTGGTGACACATTGGAGTGAAGGGAAGCGCTTGAGCAAGGTTATTAGGCCTCCACTCTATGATCACTAGGAGTAGAGTCCAACGATTCTCATGAGATACTGTCTTGCGGCGTTCTGCGGGGTTGGGTGGCCAGCAAGCAGCAGTGGTCGTGCGTGCGATGGTGGCTGACTAGAAAGAAGTAGGGGTCGGCATAGCGTTCACAAAGCAAAGAATGATTAAAAGAGCATTATTTCCAATTCGAAGGTCTCAAGTCCGCTGCAAGTAAAGTGAGTGCGGGCGGATCTGGGCACGGAAGCAAATGCTAGGGCGCTGCATTTGCTCCAAACCTCTGGGTATGCAGGCCACTTTAAATGGGCAAGAGCTTCTAACCTGGCTTAATTTTGGCCGCAAGATTCCGCACTGTCCCCTGTCCATTTCATCCTCCAGAACGAAACATTCTGTCCTCCGCACTCATCGTGTGAGTAACCACTTTGTGGGCACGCGACACAGATACTCTGTCAGCGAGGAGCTTGAATGATTCGTCTTTCTCAGTAGATATACCGTGTGTTCTTCATAGACAAGCCATTCACCCAAGTTCTGCAAAGGCAGACACCTGAGCAGCCGTAGAGGGATTACAGAAAAAGGCACAAATATTTGCGCGCTCCTCGCATGTTGTTTGATGCATGTCGCTCCTAGGGATACTGGGACTTGCACTGGCGTACTGCTCATCTCATTCCAGAAAGAGATGCTGCGTGCTGTTCATACTCCGAACGTACAACCTGAACATGAATTCCCTAATGAGCCTCTAAGCTCAATTTTTTGGGTACAATTACGTTCATTCCCTTATGCGGCTAGTTGTTTCGACGCATTCAATCTTTCGGAATCATGCACTGCACGACAGCTTATGCAGGCCGGTAGCCGCTGCAAAAGCGGACCGTACGCATTTAGTTCAAGCAGGCTTGCGACCTATTTAGTGCTCCTTACGCTTTAGCGTGCATTGGCGTGGTATACTCTGAAGTGTAGAATTCGTTGTGGGGGGATTGGAAAATCTGTGATCCACCAGAGGAAGAAAAGGGTACGATTTCTCCCACGGGTTCTCATTCGTGGCAGCTTACTGAGTGCAATTCGCTACATGCGCATGCCTAACTCAAAAAGTGCAGTATGATGCAGGAAACTGGAGCACTGCGGAATAGGCTACTTTCTCCATGCTATGATACAAGGCACGGCCTTCAGATTTTAAAAATTGGTCTTCAAGAAGCTTTTGACCACTGGGAAACTGCACGGCTACGCGTAATCATACAGAAATTCATTACGGTGCACCGGGGAGCGAAGATGCTCCTGAAAGGGCAACCCCCGCTGGGGAGCGCTTGCCCCTACGGGCAACCCAAAAGTTACGAATTAAGATAAAACGCTAAGCCTCAGAAGATAAACGCTTCAACCACAGATAAAAAACTAAGTTGCAAGATGTCGGGAAACCTACTACTCGAAATGCTAACAAGTGCAAAAAAGCTCCACGAGCCAGGCCTCACTAATCAGCGTGCACACACTGTGGCCTCGCCACAAGGCCAACCACGAGCCAGGGCCTTGCAACAGAGCCTAGAGAGTCCAAACATTGTTAAGAGTACTGTTCTTCCTGCGTACTACCGCATTTCTACTGTTCAGATATGTTTGCATTGCACTATTCCCTTGATGCCCCGCTGTTTCGTTTCTGTGGAACCCAATCAGGCTACACGCCGTGTTACCATCTATAAAAGTCCTTTTATTTCCGTTTCAAAACCTAGATTTCAGTGTTCCAAGCAACCGCGTGTCCCTTTTAGGTGAGAAGTTCCTTTATTACCAACAGGCCCGCGATATTCCATGTGAGGCGCAGATGAGGCTGCGTTTATACAACCACGACCTCCTTGAGAATGTCGGCCATTCTACTGTCAATATTCAGCACAAAGTTCATTGCTTCGCTGATTGTTCAGCCGATCAGCTGCCTCGTGTGTATGGCGAAGTCCACTGTTGACCACTTGGAAGCATCCACATGTGCATGGTTGGCAAGCATTTATGATATTCTTTGGTTACCCAAGTAAATACTTGCTGTGACTAAATAAATTCCTCTAAAAGTGGCCAAACGCCTGGTTGCCAGGATGCCACAGAGCATTAACTACGCGGTAGCGCGCCATGGAGCGGTCAGGAGTGGCAGCCCAACAAAACTGGGGCAAGAAAGTTACACATGGATGTGCATCAATGCATGTCGCCTAATTAGTGGATTTACATGGCTACGTAGTTTCTTCATGGCTGTGTTGTCTGCCAGAGGCTAGGGGCAGCAGTTGCCACCCGCCTCCTGCGATCCTCACTTGCGTAGAGGCTGTGGAACCCTCCATTTGCCCAACCAAAAGCCTGGATCCAGCAGAAGTAACTAAAAATACAATATGAAAGAAATTTGAGTAATATAACGGTCCGGTAAGATACATACGGCGCAGACCCAGCTTCTCTGTTGGCTGCTTTTCACGACTTGCCCCTGTTGACGTTGGCGTTCTGTTTGGGCCTGCTTTCCTCCCCCAGCCCTCTCTCTCTAGGCACGTGCTTGGCGAAGGTAAAATTATTCGCTGAAGACAAGGTCTTTTTTCCGTCTTTGAGACATAGCCAAGACGGCGGTAGATGTTTGTGGGGCTCGTTGAGTGTGAGAAACGCTCGCCGGCATTTCGATGCATGTTCGCCCCGAGGGTATCTCTCTCTTCGGCTCTGCTTCAAGTTCCCCTCTATTTCGCATGGTTTTCTTTGGTATCCTCAGAGCAGATTGATGCTCTTTTTTGCCTCTCTTCTGCTGAAATTTCAAAACACGTGCAGGCTGGACCACAACTAGTGCCTGTGTGTTAACCACTTGTGCAGGGGGCGTCGTTCTCTGATTATTTTACCCGCATTATTTCAAGCTTCTACAGCTCAAGACATCCAATATATCTTTGGGCTTTCGAAATATTGTTTTTGAGGATTTCTTTTGTATTTAGGAGTCGGTGACAAACGCCATCTTAGAGGAAGCGGCAGTGTGGGACGGGCAGTGCCGGCACACACACACAGAAAAAGCAGGGCGTTTGCATAGCAATAACAGCGGTAAAAGGGTGCTATCCAGGCGTTTTTTATGAATCTTAGCTACTGAGCACCTGAGCACTCGTCTGCTGTGGCAGTGTCTTCCAGCTTTCTTCCTGCTCCCTGTATCTCCTTAGCCGCGTGAGCGGTGACGGTCGAGAGGTTTTTGCGATCCCGATAGCAGCAGCAGCTGTGTCGTCGCAAGCACAGTTCCCCTGGTTTACCTTAGAAGTGGCATAACATAGCTTTCAAGGATTCGGCCTGTCTGTCTTTCCTGGGGGTCACCTCTCGCCGTCTTCAGCCAAGCTGACGTTAGTCTGTGGAGCATCGGAGGTGCAACAAGCAGCAACTAGCATTAGCAGCAGCTTCTGAGGCAGTAAAAGAATCTGTATCTTCGATTGTGGCATCAGCAGCAACAGTTGCAATAGCAGCCGCTGCAAACGCAGCAGCAAGGATCTCGTAATCTATTGCTGTACCTGGGCAGCTGTTTGGTTCACATGCGCCGCCTTGGTGGTAGACCGGAAAGTCTTAATTCCCTTCTACTGTTCTGACACTATCATCCTTTTTCCCGGAGACCGCTTTTCACAACCTATCAGCTGGAAGGTGATTAAAATGTCGTCACCTAAGGGCGGACTTCGAGGAGGAGATCACCAGGATCTAAGGGTCCTTTTCCTTCACGAGCTGGACTCTGCCCCAGGCAGTGAGAAGCAGCGGCTTCTTGAGAAGGCGCTTGGGAAGCAAAGAGTTAAAGCTCCCAACTTGAAGACGAGACAAACCATCATGATGTTTGTACTAGGCTTCCTGGTCTTAGCGATTTGTCTACTCAGCGGGATCATGTAGGATCCCCCCCCTCCTTTTCTGTTGTGGCAAATGGAGTGTTTGACGTAGCCTACTTTACTTCGTTGCAGTACGGGAACTACTGTACCCCGGAATGCGGTGACTGAAAGTGTCTTCTCTTGTCTTTTCGCCTGCGTGTTCCCCTTTGCAGTGCAGCTGCTGTGCTGGCAAAGTGGTATATCGGGCTTTGCGTGCTATTGGGTTCGGTAAGCAACAGATATTAGAAGCACTGCATGTTTTAATGCCTCTGGTGTTTTCTAAACGGTTAACAGAACCGTGATGCTTCAGTACCAAATATGTTAGATACCAGGGGTGGCTGGAACTCCAGCCAGTTCAGTGTACTTTTTATTAGTTCCATCTGTCTTTGATAATACTTCGTGTGAATGCTTTTGCGTAGGCAGTAGCGCTGGTAATTACCTACTGGTTCGGAGGGAAAGCTGCCACTCATTTCATGTGGCTTAAGGCTATTCGCATAGCCGAGAAGAAATTCAGAGAGCAGCGGTCAAACGTCATCGTCGCCACCTCCTTTGGGTCTGTCGTGGCCTTGAGCATGGATATTCCGAAAGTCCCCATGGTGAGAATCTCGCCAGATGGTTTCAGCTATTTCTTCGCAGTCCTATTATCACATTTGGGTCTTTCTTTAGGGGCAGTCCCATGTGGTTTCAGGAGCATAAAGGTAAGGCTAGCAATAGAGAGGGCGGGAGAAGAAGAGCTAGTACGTCTGCAGCATTTTCGGGAGGCTTGATGCCTTGTTCACCTTGTTTGTGAGCGTGCTCTATCAGCTGTTGCTGTGCCCCGCCCACGACCAGTACTCTCGCTTCATGCGTCTCCGCAATGGCTTCACTTTGCACGGAATTCCATACGTGCTAATTGTACACGGCTCGGGGGATAAAACAGTTCCGCTTGATGATTCTATCCGCCTGCTAGAAACGGCCGACGGCCCGGGTCGCAGCCGCTTGGAAGTGATAAGTGAGTGCCATTCGCATGTAGTAACAGTATCCACATGTGGCTTAGTGCCATTCACATGTAGTTACGGCATCCAAATGTGACTTAAGACCATGCTGAAGACAGACCCGATGCAGCTTTTCAGCAGCTTTTCACGCATCTTTGCCAGAGGGCAGCCAAGCAAGAGCAGGGAATGCTGACTTCTGTGTGTATTTTCTCTTAACAGATGATGCCCATGCGCTCAAATCCATCAAGCCTGAAGATCTGCGCCAGTGGGTAGACGAAGTTTTCACGCAGGGAAAGAGGCAAGTCAAAGCTCTCGCCGACTCTGGATCGAAGGGCGTGGACCCATCTCTTTATGAATGGGGAGATGAACCTGAGGCAAATGCTGATAAAGAGGCCAAGAAACAGACAGAAAACGAAGATGATAATTCCAGCAGAGGAACAAGCGCACCGCAGGAGCCAACAGGAGCGTCCAGTGTCTAATTGAAGACCAGGCACTGTAATAGGCTTGAGACTGGAACTTGCTGTCTTTAGAGCTACAGGCATTTAGTGGTTGCCTACGGAAATATTGTTTGCTAGTTGGTTCCTCTCAAGCAAGTCGCGGGGTATATTGCAGGTACAATTCAGCCGGTATTTGCAGGCTTTCTCCTATGGAAGCAGTTTGGTGGCGCCTGCCTATTTCTGCACCAATGCGAAGAATAATGCCCAGGAAATGATAGGCTGACTGATTACGCAGGAGGACTTTCGGATATGCGGCGCTGTCTGGCAGCCAGAAGACCCCAACGTGATGCAGCAGCAACATTCAGTCACAAGAACAGTTTCTTTCTTGTGGATCGGTTGTGTCCAGAAGGGCGTAGTCAGTGAGTTAGTAACATGTGGAGGGATGCACCCAGTAGGCGTATGATCAAGGTCGTTGCCTGTATCCCTTGGTGAGTGAATTGTTATACCGATCTCCCTTTACCCGGTAGATAGCTCTTTTGGGCAAAAGAGAGTCATGCTTGGATCTAGGAGGAGATCGAAGCCGTCTGCGTGAGCCCGTTGGCTCATGCTTTTTACCAGCAGCCGCCGCACTTCGTGTCTACTACGAAGAGGTGGGCGCATGTTGGTGAACTGCAGGGCACGGAAATCACAAAGTCGGGGATACAAGGCTGACGCAAGAGGTCTCACGTGCGTAGTTTCCTGAGCAGAAAAGTGGGAGTGAACTACTGCTGCTCAGGGCTACACGTGCTGTTGGTGCCCTGGAAGCATGACAGTATTTAGGGTTGGTAATCTGGTCAGCTGGTAAATTTAGGGAAGTGGTGTTCTTGAACGTAGCAGGGGGAGGTGAATACACCTTTAAACAAGGGAATTGCATTTCGTTAGAGCTTTTGGTACCTTTTAAACGCAGCAGGCATTGGGTCGCATAAGGGGACTAAGCGGAGTCGCCACGCCATTCCACCCCATCTGCTGTCCCCTTCAGCTGCTGTTCACGGCAGCCCAGAGACGAGGCACGATTTGATCTCTGCACTTCTTTTGCAAAACGTTTGGCGTTAGCAACTTTCAGGAAACTAGGAACTGCAAGGGTATAGGGTATCAATCGCTCTGGAGTGCTCGAGGTGTCACTGCTAACTGCGTTAGATGGTAGTGGGAACGAACTGTGCGCGCATGGGAGCTGCGGTGCCGTTAGTACTTGGCTCCAATTTGACAAGACAGCTTTTCAGCGGACGGCGCAGAAGCGTAATTGGGCCAAGAGCGTAGCATTGAAGTACAGACAAACGGAACACAAGACGTGCTAGGCAATCACCAGACTGCACACTTCTCCGTCCTAAAGTTAAGAACCCAGCTGCAGGTACTAGGATAGGCCAGCACAAAGAATGTACTGACCATAGTGTCTACACATTTTGCTAAGGCTCACGTTTCAACCAACGCGACACGGAGCTAGCTGCAGGAGATTCCGTTGAGAAGGCACGCTTGCCGTACTTCCAGTGCAGCGGGTAAATGCAGCGAATCATACACGGAGGGACGGGCCTTGGCGAGATTCAGGTCAAGCACTTTTGCTGCAACTGGCCACTACAGTGGTCGGGCTAGGCCCACTAGCCTAAGAACCAGTATTCCCCTATGGAAGATCCCAAATGGCGCTGCTGTAGGGTACTCACTGTATGACAGAGAGGAAGGTAGTTTCGCTTGTGCATCAATCTGTTGACTGCCTGCTTTTGTTTCGGTCTCGCATCTCTTGCTGCAGGGACACTATGCGCTGAAGTGTCTCCCTAGTTGTTTCACCAATTTGCAACAAAGAGGAAGAGCCGCTGCGGGCCCAACGGCCGATGATGGATAGAGCCTCAGCAACGGCCTCAGCCGTGCAGACGCCTCCGCTGGCTGCAATGCGGGCCGGTGGCGTTCTTATCATCCCGTAAGCCCCTGAGACTCGGACTGCCTCCATTGTGTCTTCGCTGTTGCTGCTGCCGCAGTCGGCAGCAACTAAATCAGCAACAGCAGCAGCAGCGACACCACCACCACCACAGTGGTCTGCCTGGCCCTCCGTCTTCAGAAGAGGCAGGTGCACGGCTGGCAGCTGCTGCAGCCAAGGAGTGGCTTTGAACATTTCTTTGGCCTCTTTCCAAGTCCCGTCGATAGCTAGTAGTGTCAACGGCAATCGAAACGGCAGAGTCCCTTCCCCCAAGGGAAAAGAAGACTCTGTGGGGAACAACAATACCATCCTACTGGTATCGCACAACACAGTGCCCTCCCGTGTACAAAGATGCTGTTGCTGCTGAGGCAGCTTTGCTTCCTTCTTGTCTTTAGGGTTAGTTGGAGCAGACACTTTCGGCTCCTCAACCGGTGCATCTGCAAGAACAGCGCGTTCAGCTGCTGTCTCGTGCCGTACCGTTTGCTCTTGCCTTAGTTCGTGCTGCTCGTGTTGCTGCCGTTGCTGCTGCTCCGTAGCAAACGGGCAGCATCCCGGCTTCCTGTGCGGCCATACTTCCAAGCCCTTGATGAGCTTCTGTAGCACTTGTACAGACCCGCTTTTTCTCTTTTTCTCGAGGGGATGCATAAAAATTAAAACTCTTTCAACTACACAGGAGACAGACTCATCAGATAAATTCAGCTCCCGGCCTTTGATGATATCGCAGTAGCAAACTGAACAGGGCCGGTCGCATTCAGCACACACACGACGACGCTTCACGCCGAGCAGCTGGTGTTCCTGTTCACCCTCCTGCTGCTGCGCATGCTGCCCGTGAGACTGCAGCCGTTGCCTGGAGTGCTGCTCATGGTGCTCCTGGCCGCAATAAGCTTCCCCCCGGGGTTCCTGCTGCTGGTGTTCTTGCATTGGCTGATATGTGTGTCGCTGCGTCTGGCCACGCCTTTGACGTCTTTGCGGGACTTGGTGTTCCGCCAAGCCAGCTATATGCAGCCCAAATGTCCCGAAAATTTCATGTGGTGGCCGTCTTACTGTTGCTGTTTCTTGTGGAGCTGGAGGCAATCCGGCTACCGCAACAGACATGTGCGTCACAGCAGAGGCATCCAATCAGACTGTGACCTAGTGCATTGCGGCTTTTGCTGCCAGGAATAGCAAATGATGGGACATTTCCGCCACTTCTTTGGCTGCCTCTGTCTGTGAAAATACAAGTTGGTGGCGAACGCAAGGTCTGCCGAGGTGTTCGCCCACGGCGATGTTGTTACGCAGCGCCAAGAGCTGTGCGGGGAAAGGAACGACCAAGTATCGAATACAAGCCAGCTGGGAGGAAAGGATGCGCACTGCACGACAGATATTTCTGCATTCACGGGGCTAACTTCTCGAGTACACGCATCTGAGTTGCTTCCTTCCCGCGCGCTTAGTGCTCCTTCGTCTAATTGAGGGGCATTTAGAGAACACAGCGCCAGGTTAAAAATCCATGTGGTAAGCATAAGGCAAAACTAGCCGGAAGAAATGTCATGTTATGGCAAGAAGGATATTGCAGTGCCGGGGCTGCATGTGTTCGGCAGCGGCCGACACATTGGAAGCAGTAGTGTACTGTGGAAGAAAACCAGATACCTTCGACTGGTTATGTTTTATTGCTTGCAGCGGGGCCGGATCAGTAACTTGCTGGAAGAGGAAGTAGTGTTGACTTCTGCGGAGACGGGGCGCTAGCGCAAGTGTTACTCAACGTAAATGGCTCGCCGTTTGCCATTGACGGAGATCATAAGCCTCGAAATTGAATCGTAATCCACGTTTTGTATACCAAAATTAATGCTAGGCCTATGGAGGAGGCTGTGTGAGCCAACTGCATGCCGTTTCTCCCGATGGATCCAGCACAGACCACAGGAGCTGCTGCAGCAGCAGCAGCTGCTGCTTCAGCAAACAGCGGCAACGCGCTTCAGCAGAAACATGCTGAGTACGAGCAGACGGCACTGCGTCTCAGCCTGTGCAGTGATGAGTCACTTGTCTCAGTCCTGAAGAAGCTGCTGCCGCGCGTGATACTGGAGCTAATGACTTGTCCCCCACCTTCTCTGCCCAAGGCAAGCGGCCGCAGCGTAATGTGATGTTGCACCTGCAGACACTTTCGCGCAGTCTTAGCCTAAGGAGCTGCTGCAGCTGCGGTCACCGCAAGGGGAACCGCTGCAGCGGCAATCGCAGCTTCCGAGTAGTCGTTGCTGCGTAGTGTGTCACAGCAGGAGCAGTATACATTGCTGCGTAGTGTGTCACAGAAGGAGCGTTATACTATTCATGTATCTATGCAGGTCATAAGTATTGTCAACAGCTGCCTCCGTCGGGTCAAAGAAGCACCAGCGGTGCCCGTGCCAGCCGGAGAGCTTCTGTCTTTCCTTGCTGCAGCAGAAGAACAGCAGCTCACAGGCAAGAAGCAGGAGTTGCTGGAGCAGCACCTGAAGCAGCTGCAGCTCCCACCTATACGGCTCAGCAACTTGTCTGTTGTCAGAGGCGTAATACCTCTGTTTCTCTCCGTTGCTGCGTCCCGCAGCACCCCGGAGGACCTTTGCTCTCTCGGTTTGCAGCTGCTAAACAACTTCGACAAGTGGACTACTACTAGTTACCCCAAAATGCTCTTGCTGCTTCTGGAATGTCTCACAGCTAACCAAGTCATACAGACGCTACGACAGAAAAGCAGCAGTAGCAATCGCAGCAGCAACTCCATGGGAGTGCGCGTCCTCAAGGCTCTGGCTGCAGAGAAAACGGAGGTACTATTAGCCACATCAGCTGCAGCAGCTAGCAGCAACGACATCAGCAGATTTCCTTGTTACAGCAAGCCTTCCTCCTCCTTCCTCGCAGCATTGCTGGCCATCTGCGAGTTGCTGCTGCTAGACGGGGGGTCTGGCACGACAGCTGCAGCAGCAGACGCGCAGCAGAAGCAGATGCTCCAGAAAATGGCCTTGCGCGTGGTGCAAAGCATTGACTTAACGGCCTTGCACAAGCGGGAACACGAAAGACGGCGCCAGTCGTACAGGGGAAAGATCGGCTCATCAGTTTGCTGCGGCTTCGTTAGTGTTCTTGGGTCGCAGGAGTCAGCCTCTCGACCAGCAGAAAATGCAAATGGAGCGCCATCACAACAGACAGCAGCAACGATTGCTGAAGGAGAGGGTAGAGGCTTGCCTGCAGGGATAGTGAAGCTGTGGGAGAACGGGTGTAGAATGTCGCGACAAGAGTTAGTTCTTCAGCAAACCCGAGCTGTGAAATTGCTGACGGAAGCCACTCAGGCTGCTGACGTTGCAGACGAGAAAGTTGCAGAATCAGCTAGGGCGGCGGCAGCTGCTGCTGCCGAAACTAAAGCAGCGCTCAATGAGTCAGAGGAAGCGACAGTGAAAGGTTTGGAAGAGTCGACACGAACAACAACACCAACGACAACGGAACAAACGGAGAAGATAATCCTACCCCCAGTAATGCTTGCGCCAATAATTTTGGGTAGCTGCGCTCCCTTCGCCTCCATTTCAGATCCCTGCACAACTACTTTGACGCGCCTTGCTTCGGCGGTGAGCGCTGCCGCTTCTCTAGGTTCTGGCAACCCTGATGCAGTCACTTTCTTTGCGCTGCCGTCCCCGCTAGCGTCAATTTATTCCGTAATAATGCCTGTTGTTCTATACCTTTTGTGTTTGGGAAGCCCACAGCTGGGTAAGTCAGCCAACGCGACACTGCTGCTGCCGCTAGCGATGCCGCTTTGTGGGGTAAGATAGATCGAAGCCAGGAAAGTGACACAGAAGTGCACCAGTAGCAGTTCCACTTGTTGAGCGAGCAGAAGCTGCTGTGATGTGTGGACTGGACGCAGAGCAACGCAGACGACGAGTTGTTGCTGCAGCTTCTGTTCGATTTGGCTCTTCTTCGTCCGCTGCAGCGGCTGCAGCAGCAGCGTCCGCTTCTTCTGCCTGTTCGCACAAGTTCCGCCATACAGGAAACTCGGGGCCCGCTTCCCACCAAAACGCTGCAGAAGCTCTTGCAGCAGCTGGGGAAAAGCCGAGCATCAGCTGAAACGAGGCACAGCCTTGCTGTGCTGCAGCTGCAGTGGGAAGCCTTGGGATTGCTGCAGCAGGCGCTACAATGGGGGAATAGTACAGGGCAGCCTACAGCCCGCTTTAGTGCCGCGCTGTCCTTACTGCAATGGTGTCTCCGTCTTCAGAAATGGTTCTGCTGCGATGTGCACACAAATACACCAAAGCCCAGAGGAGTAGAAGAATTATCACAGCAACAGCTACTGGAACACAAGCTTCTCTGTCCCTTAACAGCACGCGTGGGGTGTTTGCTTCTTGACTTCTTCGCTCGGGCTCTTGAGCAGCTGTTGCTGGTTGCGGCACCTCCAGCTTCAGAGCTTCTTGCTGCTGATTTTATGGAGCCTGTTGCTACGGAGGGTGCTAGCGCTGTGGGTAGCAGCAACACGCTCAGTGGTGCTGAGTTGCTGCTGCAACAATTCATGCGGTGCTCTGTTGCAGTATTTTCTTCCGACGCCGTAGTGTCACCAGATCTCGTCTACCAGCTCAGCCAAGAAATACTCTCCCCACGCCTACGTCCTCGTTCTGCAGCAGAACTACTGTTGCAGCCAGCAACTCGCGAGCTGCTTCCTCCCTTGTTGGAAGCAGTCTCCACTGCCTGTCGTGTCTGTCCTTTTAATCCCGTTCCACGCCGCTGGGAAGGTACAGATGTTAACAGCTGCAAGTACGGCAGATGCTCTGTGATGCTGGAAGAGGAACACGACAGCTCTTGGAGTGTGTCCTTTTCGTCGGCTGTGACCGAAGGAATGCTGCAGCTACTCCAGCAGCTGCTGCTGCTTCTGCCCCGAGCTGTTGAGGCTGATGCACAGCAAAAAGGAGCAAAGACCCAATCACAAAGAAGACGTGCAGCCTCAGCTGCCCTTTCTCTTAGCGCTGTTATGGATAACCCAACAACCCCTTCAGTTCTTCAGGCTTTGCGCAGTTGTGGAGATTGGCTGGCTGAGCACCTGGGCGCCCTCAGAGAGGCCTTGCAGGGTCGAACGGAAATGCTGCAAGAAAAAGCACTGATTCAGCAGTTGCAGCAGCAACACGACTATCTCGAGAAACAGCTCATCTGTCTAATTGACTGGACCTTCGCTCTGTGGCTAAACGCCCCAGCAGCAACCAGAGAAACCGAAGCAGCCAACAAGAATGCAGAAAGTCAGTTGCCTAGTGAGGCAGACGAAGACAACGCTTCCCCAAGTTTTGCAGTGCCTCAACAGCTGCTACTTCAGGAAGCCCTGCGGCTGGCAACAAAGGCCTTCCCCACGTACCACCCTTGCCACAGGTAAGCCGAAGCATTGACAGAGGCTGAACGGCTATGCATACAGCATCATCGCCACTACGAAGTTGTACGATTCGGAGCTGTGCGTTGGTGCATTTTTTTGCAGCTTTTACTGCATGATCTGTTTAAGCTGCACTACTCCAGTCTCCAGAAGTGCTCATGGCAGCGGCAAATCAAAGGAGATTTCTGTGGCCGAGACTGCAACAGATCTGCTGCAGCAGTGTGCACGCCGGGAGGCCCCATCATTTAGCGCGCTCCTGCATTTCTCGCTCCCACGCCTGGGCTTTTGTGGGCAGAAGCCCTGCCAAACTGAGAAGCCTTCAGGGTTGCAGCAGCCCTTTTTCTCCCCTCTGTCTGTGGAACCCCGCGTGGTGCAACAGGAACTTGCTGCGGCGGCCAACACGTCTGTGGAAGAAGTAGCAGAAATCATTTTGCCTCTTGCCAAGCGCCTCGCAAGTCTGTTGCATGACGAGCTTCAGCTCCGTGCATGCATGGGAATAGAGAGACAACAACACCAACAAACCGAGCACCAGCAAACAGAAGAAGAGGACGCATCAACAAGAACAGCAGATGCAGCATCTGCATCAACAGCAACCGTGGCAGATTTACCACTCAAGAAATTGCGCTTGACTTCAAAGGAAGATTCAAGGGCTGGTGCAGAAAGCACAGAGCTTGGGCTGGAGATGATGCGCTCTTTTGCGTCGCTTCTGCTGCCTCTTCTGGTGGCTAAACACCCCGATGAAGCAGTTGAAGCATCAATGCGGTGTACGTTTTGTCGGTGCTGGATGGGACTTCTCAGATGGCAGCAAAGCCAGCCGTGGCAGATGGGAGAGCCAACAACATCTCTGTTGTCACTTCTCTCTGTGCAAGTGCCTGTGCTGCTTTCTTCGGTGTTGTTCGCACCTCTTACGCTTTCACTGGATGCAACTTCTATCGCTGCTAATCCTTCAGCTGCAAAAAAGTCCGGAAAGGCTCGAGAGGCGGCGCAGGAAACACGAGAAGATGCGCGCAGGGCTGCAGCTACTTTGTTGTGTTCTATCGCTTCTACAGTGCAGCAGCAGAAGGAAAAACAGCAGCGAGAAGTGCAGAAAAACGCAGATGCGTCCGGACACGACGGCCTTCTTAAAGCATTCCTTCCGTTTCTTACAGGGACCACCTCTGGCGTACATCAGCTGGTGCAAAATGAACTCTTCACAGTGAGGCCACAGCAGCTGCAACACCAGAGCGACCCCTCTGATGCACTCTACCTCCGGCTCAAGGGACAAGTGGAGCAGCACTGGCAAATGCCTGCACAGTCCCACGAGCAGCAACAAGAACAGATGCACAAGCTGCCAGCACCTGGGGAGCTTGCTGGGAGCCTAGTTGTCGCGGGCTGCATATTTTCTGCTGCAGAGGGCGGTGCTAGCAGCAGCGCCAGGAGCAGCAGCGGAGACAGGGACGTAGTGACTCAGGCAGTCTCAGCTTTGTTGCAGCATTTCAGCCTCTGGACCACCGCGTATTGTGGGAAAGACTGCGCTAAAGCGACTTTTTCGCAACAGCAATCCCATCAGCAACAGCGCCAAATCACTGATTTTGCGGTGTACTCACAACCCTGGGCAGATGCGCTGCTGCTTTGCAGTCTAGAGTCGCTATCGCAAGCCCTCAGGTGTCATTCACCCTCTCTATTGGCTGTGCTTCTGTCTTCAAGTGAAGTACAGCAGCAGCTTCGGCAGGAACAGGAGCAGGGACCCCAGGACCAGTGTGAAGGCCGTGGCATTGCAGCCATTGACTCTTTGCTGTCCCTTCTAGTCACTGTATCCAAGGCTAGTCTGCGTCGTTGTGCCGCTCCGGAGACAGGAATGCTGCTTCCAGCCGCAAGTGAGTCAAACTTCTCCAGACAGGTAGCGGCGACTGCGTTGTAGACCTGACGCGTGCTGCTACGATTGCAGTTGCTACGGCACGGCCTGGTTCTTGCAGGGCGTTGCGGTTATTCGGTAGTGTTCTTGTGGATCATGTGTCATTCAGATGCCTCGCAACGAACTGGCCTTCTAGTGCTACATTCCTCGCTGCAGTCAGTTGCTTCTCTAGCCAGCATTTCAGCAGCGAATGCCTGTACGATCAGCAGCAGCAACAGCGAAAGCAAAGAGGCCGGATGGCGCGGGCCCTATAGTCGTGCTCTCAAGAGTCTTTTTGAGACGGCGCCTCTCGTTGCTCCGCCACTTCGTTCTGCAGGGGCTCTTGCAATGGTGCGGCTACTGCTGGACCTTCACCGCATGCGCAAAGCAACAAGAACAGCACAGATAGAAGTCGCGCAACGTGAGGAAGGCACAGTCTTATCAGGCGAGGTGAAACAAGTATTGCTTATGATGGTGGAGCTAGCACGGCTTCAGCAGCCAGAAGCATTCTCAGCTGGCAAGAAATCGGCAACTGGAGAAGATGAAAAAGCGGCAGCAGCAGCGATTGACGCTGCAATAGCCTCAGCCGCGTCTAGCGGTATCGACGAAGGCCTCGTCCGTTTAGTCTTTGCATCCCCATATATGAAAGTGTCTTTGTGGCGAAGAGTTTCCAGTTCTGCGGTTTGCTGGCTTTCGGCAGTGCTTTTGCATGCAAAGCACTTGCCAGAAATTGCTGCGGTGCTGCTGCCACTGCAGCGAGTGTTTTTGTCAAGAGTAGGGGACGCTGATACGTTTGTGGGTCACTGCGCATGGAGGGGACTGAGCCGCTGCCTTCTTGCCGCATGCACACCGGGAACAGTGACAGCTAGTCGGCCTTCACCAGCTGCCTCAGAAGCTGCTGCTACTAATTCTGGAGCAACAGCAGCAACGGCAGCACACGCATTAGGAGCCAAGCCGGCGCGCGATGTTCTGCTACACGAGCTTTCTGTTCACGTTGGCTCTCGTATGTCCACTGGTCCCAGTGAGCACGTTTTGAAGATGCAAGGCTTCTCTGTTAAGCAGCAGCAACCGAAAGACAGCAAAGACAGTGAAAAAGAGGAATCAAAGGACGGACCGTGGTCCGCTTCAGCGGAGCTGCGAGACACGGATGGAGGCTTGGCGAGATCTAGGCTGCTGCGCCTGCTGCTTCAGACAGCGAAAGATGCCGGACATGTGGCAGCTGTATATGCACTGCTAGACCAACCCCTCCCACCCCTGTTTGTGGAGCCACTGTGCGTTGCCGCATGCGATGTCTCTACTCCGGCCTTCTGTCTCCCACGTCTTAGACAACGTTTGCTTCTGGGCGCCAACAACATTGCAGAAGACGTTGCTGGACCTAATTCGGCAACAATTCATGCAGATACGGGTTCAGCTGCAGTAGCCGAACAATTGCAATCAGGAAGCGGTACAGAGGGAGCTGTATCGCGATCCGCGGCAGAGGAACTAGAAGTGATGTTGGTGGAAAGTCAAGTGTCGGCTTTGATGTACTGCTGTCCACTGCCTCTTTTATTTGGCCTCTCCGTATACTTTTGGCATCCAACGGCGCCTCTAAGAGAGGTTGTGGAGATGCTTGCACAGGCAAGGTGACACGAAGCAACGGCAGAGACACAGAAAGAGGCAATGACTGAAAGCAGAACACGTATACACATACACGGACGGGCACTGATCTAAAAAGGCAGAGGCAGAGAATAAATAAATACGTACATATAAGCAAAAACAGAACGATAGGGGCGCCATGGAAGAGAATAGATACAATTTTGCAAGCGAAGAGCCACAGAGGCAGCCGCGAAGTGAGGAGGGAGTTGTGTAGACGTGAGAGAGATAGAGAACACAAAGGTGGCAGGAGATACCTGGGCAAGCAATACGAATATGAAGCCTTAAATGGGGGAAGGTGCAAAGAGGTACAGAAGATTGCAGAAACAGAACAACGGTAGAGGCTATCACGGCCGCAACTGCCCATTTTTCTCACGATCATTTTCTCTCTAGGTTTCGCGTCAGTCTGGTTTTGCAGCCCATTTTCACATATCTCTATTTCTCAAGCCTTTTTACTGGGTTGCGTGCATCGCCAGCTTAGCTCATACTCCGCTGTGTTTTCAGTCGACCTACGGCATCTCCTCGGTGGCGGATCTCACTGACTCCAGCGCTAGCCACAACGCTTTCATCCTTGCGCTGCGGCAGAAGCAGAAGCAGCAGCAGGCCCGGCTTTCAGTTTGGCAACAAGTCGTGAAGCACATTGTCAAGTATTTACAGGGGCCCAATCAACTTCTAAGAGAGGCTGCTTGCAAAGCCGGGGCAGACGTACTTAGGCGGGGTCCGGCAACGTAGTTTTGGCGCGTTGCAAGTACTGCGGCTTGTGGATCATCTGTTATTGCTCCTTCGCCGCAACTGACTTAGCGTAGCTGCAAAAGGATCTGCAGGAGCATTTTGTGACTGCGCAGCCTCCTCTTGCTATTATTTGGGCACCGTAGCTCCGTAGTCTGCTGTTGCCTTCATAAGCTGCGTCAGAAAGTCGTCATTGGAAGGATCTGCCATGTATTCTTTTTCGCTTGCATACCAGGTCATGGCTGGGCTCAAGTGGAACCATACTTTGCGGACCTATGGCTGTCAGCCGCACGGTGTATGGATGACGTTTTCGACGAAGTTAGAACAGCAGCTGCGACTCTGGGAAGGGCCTTGAGGGCCCTCACTGTGGAGGTGTGCTGTGAAGGGAGCCCATTGGTGGCTACGGTGTCTCTTCTGCAGAAGATATGCGAGCTTCACGCGGGAAACAAAGAGGCAAGATGCGGAGCACAGTTAAAAGAAAATACCATCTAAGATCTACCCTTCATCACCGTAATGCAAAATGCTGATGCCGCTGTTATACCAATACCACAGCAAACGACTGCTGTGGTGGCGCTTTTAGTGTAGATCCACCAGTGTTTTCATTTTTTCCGTTCTCTGTGCAGCTTCGCATCCTCTGTCTAGATGTACTCGGCGATAGCGTTGCCAATTGCTTTGCAGCACAGAAGCGCAAACACTCTAGAAGGGCGCCTAATGATACGTCCAGAAGCAGCGTCAGCACAAGTATAGAGACGACTGCAGGCACCAGCAGTGATAGCAGTGGCAAAGGCAACGAAGACTGGTTGGTGCCGCTAGTGCTGTTTCTAATAGAAGGCTTGGCTGCATTTGAACCTCGCGCATTCTCCTTCCACCAATTTCATGCCGAGAAACTACATGGGATATCCCAGAAAGATTTCGAAAAAACGAGAGTGTCTCTCTCACAAACGGGCAGGGCGGCCAAGATACTGAAAGATATAGTGAGGACCCATCACAGTGTCTGTCTCCTGTGGCGCCTATTCTCTCACCTACCCTTTTTCCCGTTGTATACCTTCTCGTAGGCCATCCTATGGGAATATGTTCCCCTCTTCTCTTCGATCACCTGTTTTTCCATCAAACGTTTCAAGATGTCGCCTTTTTATTCCTTCTCCGCCTCGCATCTTCCGGCAGTCTTTACCATACGTTCTTCTCCCCCTGTGTGCTGCGTGCTTTTGCTGCCATTGTGCTTCTTCTGTGAATCACAATCGGTGTGCACTTATTTGCTGGCTAAACTGGCTGTCGGCTGCCGCTGCTCTTCATTGCGACTCCTCTACTAGTGGTTGTCTTGCTCAGGCGCGGCAAATGGACCTGAGTGTTGTAGGCCTCCTGCTTCCTCCTCTATTGCAGAAGCTCCGAGGAAGTATTGGTGTGGCGAGTCGCTGCGGAGTTTGTTTCTTTGTATGCTGGCTGTTTGATGAGTGGGGCAGCAAGCTTTCTGAAGAGTCCATGCATTCTAAGCGTTTGCTTAAGGCCTTCGCCCGCAGTTTGCTGGACCCATCTCCCACCGTCAGAGGGGCTGCAATTGAAGCATTCTCGGTGGTCTGCAAGTTTGCGACCGCGCAAGCAGTGCAAGAGGTGAAATATCTGGTTGAGTGTGCAGGCGACTCCAAAAGCTATTCGTCGACTTCTGCTCAACCAAAATTCATCCTCTGTCTCTTTCAGCCACTCCGTGTTTTATTCTACCTCGGTTATCATCAGTTTCAGTGCCCCTATCTCGCTTTCTCAGCCATTCACGCACTTCTTAACCCATCGCGTGTCAATGCATCATTCTCCTGTCCGTTGTTTGCTGTTGGGCCTTTGTGCTTATGCATCTGCAATTGAAGTGCCGTAGGTCTTCTGTGTTTTATTCAGGTCCTGGAGAAGCAGCTGTTGCAGCTACCGCCGCCTGATTGTCTTAACATTCAGGAGAGAGAAGAGACGGAGCTTGGCGTGGGCAGTGCCCTTCTGCATGTTTCTAGGTATGTTCTCAGTGCCTCCGGTCATATCTCCTTTATTGTTGTCCCTGCACCTAGCGTTTTGCTTCCTGTCGGACCAAGCTGCGAGTGGCTCACTTGCACATCGATGATTCCGCTCCTGAGCACGCGCATTACTGCCTAAGAGTGTTGCTGCTGCCATTGTTCCTGTCCCTTTCGCTTGTCTCATGGTTCTTCAGGCGGGCCAGCGAGTTGTTCAATGCGAAACTGCGTGGAGCCATTGGGGCACTCGCTTTTTGTCTTCGTCACAGCAGCAACTCAGCTATTTCTGAGGTGTATAAGGATCTATGGACAGAGGTTACTTCATCGGACGCGTTTGGAATTCCTCGCTACCTGTCACCTATCGCGGCAAAACTGAAGGAGCAGTTGTGCCTCTCACAGCGAGAAGAAAGGCTCACTGCGGGTCGCGCTGTTTCCACCATTGCAGCCCACGTCGCTTCCACCTGGAAAGATGGGTTCTCATCGTACGTTCACCGTAGACACTGCTCTTTGTTGTATTTTAGGGGTCCATATAGGCACCGTAAAGAAGAGGGCGTCTACTACTGGAGCCTTGTGAAAATTTCTTGGAGTTTTTGAGGTTTTGCTGTTTGGGCTCTCTTCTCTCATTCGATGCACACACTACTCTTCTTGCCGCCGTCCTTACCTATTTTTGCAGAGAGTTTGCTGATGTTCACGAAGTAGCAGTTCTTAAAGAGCTGCATGAGGAGGTGACTGGTCGCCTGCTTCAAGGCCAGGCAGCCTTCAAGGGCTCAGCCCCCCTCTACATTGCCGCTCTAGACGCAAGTGCTGCCCTAGATGGGTTGTTGCTGCTTCAAAGACTCTCCAGTCCTGGAAATACAGCAGCAGCTGCAGAATCTGCAAAATCAGACAGCGCATGCAGCGGCAGCGCTGCTGTTATTACAAAGCGCCTTTTGCGTCTGCACTTTGAAGACAAACTCACGGTTGTGGCTCACATCCCCACCTGGCTGCACTTAGTACCAGATGCTTCTCGCGCTTCACAACCGTTTGACGACCTCCTCGGCATTGTACACTCTGTAGGTCTCAAAAGGAGAATTTCTGGGTGAAAATCGCTGCGCTGCTTATGGCTTCATAGAACTTAACTTTGAGTTCTTGCGGGCCATAATTTATGGCTTAGGAAGCAGTGGTGGGTGACGTAGGTTCTACAAAGAGTGGATGGGGGGCCGTGCGGCGAAGATGATTCGTCAGAAGAAGACACTGGAAACAAACAAAGTGAAACCCTTCCAGTGGGGTCTGAAGTTAGCCGCACCAGCAACCAGCTTAATCCTCGCGAGGAGAGTGCCCTCAAAGCCGGCGTAACGGCTCTACTCCGCTTCATAGAAATTGACCTATGCCTCAGACTCGGTGTGAAGTGCGGCCACAAGCCTGCAGAACCAGCAGGTATGTCGTTTGTTGACTGCGGCCGCTACTTCATAGACAGCCATGCATCTGTCTTTAAGGAATGAAGCACTGTTTCCGGCGCTGTCATTTCCGCGTATGCTTTCAGAAGCTCCAGAGGGTTCAGAGTCGAGTAGCTCAGCATCTGCAGTAACATCGACTGCTTCATGGATCAGGCTGCCATCCGCCTTGAGCGTCAAAGGCATTTGTGTCTTCACCGCCTGGAGGGGCAGCGAAGGCGACAGTAGCACTAGTGAAAGCAATGGGCATCCCGGTGTGAAGGAATTTCTGAATTTGTTTGTGCGGCACCAAGTGATCTCGATTCAACTGAAAATTGATTTGTTGCAGGTCGGTTATTTTCATTTCCATTTCCTGGTGTCCCATTCCATCGCAGTTGTCGATCACTCCGCTTCTGCTACCTTCGGTATTTTCACAGATTCTACTTCAGGCGTTGCATTTCTGATGCTGGCTTTGGAATACTGCTGCTGCTGTACTTTTAATGTTGCGGAAGTGTGGCATCTGCGGTTTGTTGTTTTCTTTAACTGCTCAGAGTCTTTCAAACCTTCTAAGCGTGCTTGTAAATCTCGCGGTTTGTTTGTGCGCGGTTGCGGAGCCACAGCTCTGGTGGGCGGTCTTCACCCGCCTCAGCCAGCATCTTATGCAGCAGAAGTATCCAAGACTCAAACTCGCCGCAGCAAGCACAGCAGCAGAGCTTGTGAGACACTACATACATGTTGGATCGGCTCGTGTGCAAAACGGAGAGCAGGAGAAGCCACCGACAAAAGAACAGAAAGCACCGCCCAGTGATTCGTGCATTCAAGGGGGAGATACAGAAATGCACTACAACTTCAGCCCCTCAGTGGCGGACTTGATTGAGGCTACAGGGGGTGCAGCAGCAATAGCATTGGAAGCGACTGATGCAGAGTCTCCGCCGGTAGGCACTAGCCCTTGCCAAGGGACTTGGTCCGTATTAACCCTCTGCGTCACTCCACATTTAGAAAAGCGCCAGCAGCAGCAGCAGGGAGAAGATGCCATAAGTGAGGCTGGAGGCCGCGTTCAGGAGATGCAGCGCTCTCTCCGTCTTCGCCTAAGCGAGGCACAGGATAGGGAAGACGCTTGCCGCAAAGCATGCGCCGAAAGCATCACCTGTAAACCTGACGCAAGTCATTGAAAATGATCTGAATGGAATATGTACGTATGGACACTCCGCAAGCGGCTGGCGGGCTGGGAATCGTTGATTCTGTGTTTTGGTTCCCGAATTGAATTTCTCGACAGATTGTGCTAGAGGGTGCTAACGTTTTCGTGAGCTCCCAGCACAGTAGCTTCTCTGTTATTTGTGCCGCTAATGGTATGAACGTTAAGGCGCACTACATCAGCAGGCCTTCGAACGATTTGCTCTTGATGCTGCAGATCAAGTGAGCTGCCTCTCAAGGGATCGACTGTGGGGCAACAAGTTAGCCCAACAAATATTCGCTTACAGCGGGAGACGTTGCAGCTGTTGCATGTGAATTGATTTCTTACCCTACAAAGTGCCTTACAAAAAATCTGTACTCCCGGTGCTTTTTAGTCGTCAGGCATGCTGGCCGCATAGGGGTGTTAATAGCACCACTGGCTAGCGGCCACTTGTCAGTCAGTGCCGTACTGAGGAACTGTGCATCCGACGGTCTCGAGTCGACAGACATGCAGCTGCAGAATTACTTCTTTCGAACGCCTTGCCAGGACGGTTTAGTCCTTTCGATGAACAGGTGTCTGCAGTGAGGCTACGCAGTTGTTGATATCCGCGACCTGTAACGCTTTTCGTGCATTATATCAGCTGAAGCTTTCTCTACATCGTGTTTCTAGGGTATTCTAATGGTCTTACGAGCAGAAAAAAACTTTGTGAAGCGGTGGAAGGCTGAGATATGCTCCCTACGCCGTAGCTGCCCGTATGGGCACACTCTAGTGGTCTACTGCGCGAGATCACCGCTACCTCGGTGAGCAGTCCCATGTGTCTCTACGTTCTCCTGCACATAACGAAGCGCTCGCTTTATTCAATTTTTTGGAGAATCATAGTGTGCAGACTGCTCGACCAGAGGGAACTGACCGGACCGCAGCCTACTCTCCCAACCAACCCACTGTCGATTTTGCTGTGGCTGTTGTGAGTTTTCTGGCCCGGCTTCGCTTTTCGACAGTGCTGCTTCTGGGACTTTGCTTTTAAATTCAAGCCCTGTTGAAAGGTTTTGCCTTTAGTTGTGCGACTGTTGCTTGCACCAGACGAGGCAGAGGACCAACCACTTCACAGGTCACTCTTCCCTGGCTGGACCACCACAGGCAATTGCCCCTTTGCTCTCTGTTCTTCTTTCTAGTGAGTTGCTGAAATGAGTTTCTCAAAGGACATTAAAAGATTCCAGCTAGCGAGAGTCCTGGCTTTGTGCCTAGCTGTCGCGTGCGTTCGCTCGCCGTCGGCAGGAGCAGTGCAGCTCAGTCGGGCCACGCATTTGAAGGACTTACGCCACCACAAGGTGCCATACGGGTCTTTTGACTACGCGCGTTTGCAACCGTCAGCAGCGCCGCTGTCAGGAATCGAGACAGCGGAAACAGAGACAGAGGCATTGAAGGAAGAAGGGGCGAAATTTGCGTGGCCTATTTCACAATATGGAGGAGAAGCAGACGGCCACCTTGACATGATTTTCTTGGAGGCACATAATAAAGCATCTTCGCTTTTAGAGCATTCGTCTCACAGAGGTTCGGTCAGTTGCAGCGTGTCATTTTCTGCGGGCTACAGAACATCTCCTATCGTAGAAGTGACGGGGGAGACGTCAGCGACGGATACAGCGACTGCCGTATTTGTAGATGAGACGGCTCGCTTTTGGTTTCACGGACTGCGGACGGGGGTTTCCATCCCCTCCACATTCCGCTTTGAACCTAAGGGGGCAGGAGGAGACTATGCGGATATACACCCTCCACCGGGCACTGGGGCTCACCATTATACGGTGGTACTGTACAAAGGACAATTGGAACCGGGTCCTTTGCTTTCTGCGCTATTTGGAACTCCATGGAATAACAGGAGACGTGCTGTGGGGTCCTTAAGGGCTATTGAGGGTGACCTTAGGAAACAAAACGCAGGGAAGCAAGTGGAGGAGCTGTGCAGGTGCACTGTTCAAGTGTCCTACGAAGACTTTCCCCAGGAAGAGTAGTCGAAAGGGAACTTACTGGCGTTCCTGAAACCGTGTATGCTATCTCGTGGCGATATCTCGTGGCGAATCTGTTTTGCTGGCTACTCGTTTGCCTCTCTGTTGCGGAGCTTCTAGGCGTGCCAGAAACCTAAGGGGACCTACTCCAGTTCGCAAACGCAGACTTTCGAATTGTTGTTTTAAGTTGCTCATTTTCTGGAGATCATCATCCTTTCAGATGAGCGCGGCATTTCGCTTTTATGTAGAAAGACGGGGAACGTTGCCGCGTGCCGGAGTAAAAGCCCGAATGAGGCAATAAACGTGGGAGCAGTGGACACATTTGAGTGGCCGATGTAGACGACTGGCACAAGTGCAGTGCTGCACCTGAATATTCTGGTACAGATGGAAAGAACAGAGATGAGAAGACGATATTTTTGTTCTCGTACTTTTAGAGAAGTGCACTGTTCCTTTTTTGTCGGGGCATAGAGACGGCGTCCAGAAGCGCTGAACTCGTAGTTTTATTCTACAAGCACTCGTCACATTCAACGCGCTTGGAACGTTCAGGGGATGGAGCGAAAGACTCTTCACTCGTGCTGCTTCCAGGTGTGATTCGTGAGCGTATATAGCCCCGCAGCTGAGCGAGTGTCTCCCAGTTGCAGGTAGGGCTTTGCAGGTTTCCTCCACAACGAAGCAGGAAATGTGAAAGCCTACCGTTATGCGCAGGACGCCTTACACGGTGGACATCAAGACTGTATGCCTCACCCTTACAGCTACTGAGGCAAATTTTGGCGAGAGCAGCTACCTTCATGTTAGTTTTAGGTAGGAATCCCGATGCTGGATGCAATATGTGATGGGAGAGAGTTTTTTGATGCGAAAGGTAAACTGAAGATCGCGAATAGAACGTGGCACTATTGAAAATGGTTTTAAGACTCTGTCCCGTTTGGGCAAGGAATTTTTTTGTGGAGATAGAGCAGCAGTGGAGTTTTCTGCGTAGGCAATTCAATCTACATATCCCTGAGTCTCATGGTGGCAGCATCTACACTCGTTACTCTGACGCCGTCCTCCCTAGGGACTTTTTTACGAAGAACATGAAGCTCAAGTTGAGCTTTATCAAGCGTTTCACCGCAGAAGTTCGTAGAAGTGATTTCTAGGATTGCAGGTAGTGAACAGGAATAGAATGTTATTTTAACATGTGGCTGGAGTTTATAAGGCAACCTTGTAGTAGGGTAAACAAATCGGCGTAGTCACTTATGCAGCTTTAGTATTCAGGATGAGTCGTTTTGCATTTTCATGCTGTTTATCACTTAAGTGAAGTAGTGATCAGGCACTGTTTTAGCTATGCTCGTTTATGGATGGAGTAAAAAGATTAGGAATATACTTCCAACAACGACAAAAATAGGAAACGGCTTATATTATGCACAGAAAGTGCTAAACAAAGGATTGAGGGCTGGTGCCCGTGTTTCCATACTGCTCGTGCTTAAAAGAAAACGCTTCTTCAGTTTGACGTATGTTTGTCGCAGTATACAGGTTCATTTACGTGTGGCATAAATCCACACAGGCACCTGTTCACCTTGGTCCCTTTGGAGACACTCAAGAGGTAAACTGAGCAACTGCACTGAGGACTGTTTCGTTTTTGATCTGCGTCATCGCCTACTGTTTTCTAATTGCCCGAAACAGCTGGTAGCGGGGAGCAAAACTGCTTTTTCCACTTCGCGTGAGGGCATCAGTGAATCGCTGCTGTGAAGAGAATTTTTCTTCTTGCGAACAGGATAAGTTTCCACTGGTTAAGAATTGCCGTGATAAGGCATTCAACTCTGCTGCGCCACAGATTTTCAGTTCCTACATAACTTAACCCGGATGAGACTTCCTTCGTTGTTGATCGCCGGCACAGCTTCCTCCGGCGACATCCCTTGAGCATTTATGCTATCTCCGCCCCTCTTTCATTTACTGCTAGCGATGTTCATCGCTTATTGATCCTTCACCATAACCTAAGGCAAGCATAAGCTGTATGTGATTGGTGGAGCGACAACGTACACTGTGGCTATCAATTATATCAGCATTGCGCTAAGCACCAGTGTTTTCCGAGAGGGGAACCAATTCAGTTCGAAACGCTTTATGTCGTACTTCTCCAGATGTTTCACAAAACACGGAAGAAACGGAGGGGAAATCGTGTTTCTATGGTCTGATGACTACACGCACGCTCAAGAGGAGTGGCGACCCTATTAGCCAGGGCCAACGAAACCTCTTTTGTGGGTTGTTACTGAATGAAGAACAGCACAAACGCCAACTCCGCTAGAACTACAGATACAGTTTTGCCAAATGCTGTGGAAAGAGAAACCTCGAGGATAAGAGAAACGCCCTTGAATTTTCCACTTGAGAAAACAGCAGTTCGCCTTATACATTTGCCGTCAAGTAATTATCCCCACTCTCACCGAAGTGGCGTACAATTCTCCATGTGGCTTGATGCTTTGATTCCCTCCCAAGATATCTACAATGGGCTAACCGTCGGGATTCATTTGCACATTCTATTCTGGGCCTTTAAGGCATATCGTCCGATGTCCTTAGTCGACCAATAAGTGCACAATGTTTGAATAGTGGCAAGGCGCTTCTGTTCTTCGTATCGCCATGAAGTTTGTACCGTAGTACTGACTATCAAAAACTTCTGTTCCGTACATTCTGACCCAAGCCGCGATACAGTTAGTGCGAAACATCGTGGTTAGAGATGCTGGAGGTGTCTCCTACTTATATTATCCCCGAGTTTCAGCTGTAAAACAGGATGGTTCACTGGAGTGCTGCATACATAGCTGCAAGGAGCACATGAGATCATACTGCATTCAAGAGCGCGGAACCCATTGGCGCACCATGAAGCTGTTTGTCTCATTGCAAGAAGTGCACTGCTATCTTGCAGTTTGCGTATCCCGTACCTAGGACGAATTTGTGGGCAGCTAAGCACCTTAATAATTGAAGCCTATTCTCCCTAGTATCGACCGCGGCAAGGTTATCAGCTTTTATTCGACGTGTAAGCCATGGCTCCTACTCTACTATCGCACAATGCTTTCGCTCTGCAATATTTCACAGTTCCTTAAAATGCTTAGAAGAAGGCTATCACGGAAATTAATGCGACTTCATGCTGGCGACGACAGTCCGTTCACCCTGCTGGTGCAGCGACAATCCACATTTTACAGCGTTACACTACTAAACGTGCCTTTATTATAAGATTGGACATTTCTCATTTTTGTCTCTTCTGTGCTGTCGTTTATCCCTTGTTAATTTCAACCTCACCTAGCACACAGCGTTTCTGCTGCCACCCTCGTTTGTCGATCGCCTGGACACACACAGGAGGCTCAGGCTGCAGCTTCCTTCTTGCTATGGAACAGATATGAAAAATGCAAAACTCCTCTTATGTTAGCATTCAAGCGAGCAATAAGTTGAACATTTGCTGTTCAACAAGCTGACCGGTGTGCATGCAGCGCCAGACCAGCGGCCAGTCTAACCGCTGCCATACTCCAGCAGCTCACAAGGGGGTTGAGCGGGCCAAATATCTCTGCATTATATGGGCCTTCTTTCCTCCATTGCACGTAATTTTGTTTCACGTTCCTAATAGAAAGCATACTTGTGCAAAAGTCGCCATTTGCGGCTGCAATTGCGGCCATCTCAGCGCAGCGCCAGCCGCAAAAAGCGCACAGCGGCGCGATTGTGCAAAAGCACGTTTCTAATGGTGTTTTTTCGCTCCCTCTTTGGAGAATTCCGTTTTTTACTCAATTTAACTCTTTGATTTGAGCAAGAGACTTGAAGCACCGCTGCGCTTCCTGTCTGTGGCGCAGGACTCCCGCGGTCCGTGGCCACCGTCATGATCGTTTAAACTCCGAGTGCTCTCTGGCTTCTCTGTGCATCCTTCCCTGGCCAATGTACTCGTGAGAGTCTGTAGAGGGGAAAGCCGTATCTGTGGATGACATAGAAAGCCGGACGTCGTGATCTGCGCTGCACTCTCTTGTGTCCTCCGCATGTTGAGAGTGGAGGTAGCCCGCTGCTTCTCCTTCGCGCGTCTCAGCTACCTAAGAAGCAGACGGAGGCCAGCAGAGGTGCGCGCATCCATTTATTTGAGACCTAACACCACGGCTATCGTGGCCTGCTGCCACTTCCGAAGAGGGGTGTCCGGAAGAGCGCCGTGGGCGTAATGATGCATTAGTACCACGATGTCTGCTGACACTATTGAATACGGGGCATCCCATGGGACAGGCTGGGGCCCACAGGCCACTTTACAAGTTCGAGTGAGGCAGAAGGAGGATAGGAGTGGTGGCAGGTCAGACCAACTCTCCTTATCAACTTGCAACAGCGCTAGCACAGAGCAAGGTCTACCCATGGAGGACAGTCAAGTATCTCCTCAGAATCATTGTCCGAGGAGCAGCAGCCGGAACGGCAGCATTAGCAGCACTGTTGCCTCTTCTGCTGCATCTGCTTCGTACCACAGTGAGTCGGGGTCGGGGGCTCCTCCTGGGTCGTTGCAGTCCATACGACTGCTTCAGGAGGTACAGGGACTCCCGGGAACTCACGGAGCGCATGCTCGTCACATGATGAGTTTCTTGCAGCGCCTCTGGTGGTCCAGTGTCCGGGCTCGATGCCAAGAGTCTCCCTGCGGGCCAGTGGACCAACATGGAGGGTCAGAACAGGCTGCTTGCTCCCACAACGGAGCTCGTTCTGTCGCACGAGCGGCTCAGCATCAAGGAGAACGGAACTTTAGTTCCGCGCATTCGAAGTCCCTTTCTTCAGAACGCGCAGGAAGCAGAGACAACAGTAACAGGAGCGGCAGTGTCACTGGAAGCAGCACACCTCCCGCCCTATCGGGGTCCACATTCGGGCATCCGAGGAACCGTTTGTCATATTTTGCCTTTTCTGGATCAGTCAGATATTACCAAAGGGCCCCAGTCCGCGTTGTGCGTTCTACGTCGTGTCCCGGGAGACTGGAGTATTCAGCAGACTTTCCAACAGCGCATGCATCGAGTGGAGCATCCGCAGGGGCCAGGAACGACAGGGTCAGTGGTAGAGACCCACTTTTCCAGCCCTTTCACAGGGGCGGAGACACTGGCATGCCAGTGAAGAACGGTCGGAGCAGGAGAACCCAACACCATGGGCAGGAAGAAGATCAGGACCACAACCAGCACAGGCGGAAGGGTACAGGACCTGCAGGAGGGGCATGTGGAGGAGACTGCGACGATCTTCTCCGCAAAAAGCTCTGGACCCTCGGGTCTCTCCCCGACCATGCAATGGTTGTGAAGGTCCCTTCGCAAGTAGGAAGGCTGTCTTCCTGCATATTTCCACCCTTAGGTGGCCCAAGCATTAGGGGCACTCGAGGAGACCACGCATCCCGGGATAAGAACAGCCCGCCACTCTCTGGAATCAAGGTGGGTTTCATCATTTGTTCGAGGGCCACGCGAATTTGCCCTTCCATTTTGGATTTTCGGTGTTGGTTCTTTTTGTAGCTGCATTTCTGTCCAGAAGTGGGTCCACTGCAGTCGTGACTGGCCTGTGTATGCCTATGCGTCTTTCTGCAGCTTTCCCTGTCTGTCTGTCTTTTCGTCTGCATTCTTCTGTATGCTGTTGAACGTTTGCTCTTTTTGCTTGCCGAATGACTCTTGCATGCTTTAGCTGACTGTCATCACCGGTTTGTTGCTCTGTACGCTTGCTTCGCCTTCCTGTCTGCTAGCTTCCGTTGGCCTTTTTCATGTACTTGTATTATTGAGTGTGTCGCGGCATGCGTGCTTCTCCGTGCCCTTGTCGGTGGGGGCGTTTAGACACTTGACGCCTTATTTTTCGTGTTCACCTTTGAACCATACCAATGCTTATCCGCAGAATGTACCATTGCATTTCTCTCGTTTACCGCTATGTTTGTTTATATATTTCATCGAGCCATTTATTCTCTAACTTCCCAGTGTATAGCTTCCTTTTTATAACTATGCACTTCGTTGAAGACGTTTTCCACCATCACTCTAGTATGTGTTTCTTCGAAGTGTGCTCCTGTGGTAGTAGTCCGAACAGCATACTCCGGGTAATTTGCGCCAGCCTTCATACGCACGTATTCCCACACATGAATTTGGGTATTCCCACTTGAATACTTATAGGAACAGGTGCCTGTGCATTTAGCAGACAGGCTTGACTCATTGCAGTAAAAAGAGGAGGGTTTAAGGTCTTAATTGTAGGATTTAAGTATGTTTTCTTCTTTAAATGATTGCTAACAAGTAATTCACTGAGTCTGAATATGCATGAACACATACGTATTTCTTGGCACTTGCCTTGGCGCTCAGCTTGGTTTCTGTGGCTGATGGCCTGTGCTTCAATTTTGCCGATGTTTATTCGTGCAGCTGCTTCCCGTCGTCACCCCAAAAGGAGACGAAAATCCAAGGCGAGCCTCTGTGCACGTTGTGATGAACGCGGAATGTGATGGGACACCCGACGGACAGCCCACAGGGTTCCATGAGGGGAGGCAAAGCCAGTGGTCCGAAGGAGGTCTTCACGGGCACCTCCGGCAGCCGCACCACCGTTTACCCCCCACAGCAAGTCCCAGCTCCAACGTACGGGGGAGGCGAGAGGAAAGAGGACCTCCAGCTGAGCAGACTGAAGCTGCTCCAGCTGCGGGATGGTGGATCCGCTCTCCACAGGAAGGTCCAGGAGGTGCAGCTCGGACAACCGGAGCTGTAGATGGGGCCGTGACACCTTCTCCAGCGTCTTCAACAGCAACAGCTGCACCAGCGCGGCCAGCGCTCAATAACAACCGTGGTGTTCCTGGCAAAACAGTGATTTCAACTGTGTGTGCTTGTAGTTGGTCAGACCCACCAACGGTGAGGGCTTGCCCAATTCAGAAGTACCTGGCTCACACACAGCACAGGTACGTGGTGCTGATGTTGCCTTTTTCTGCTTGTTCATCATACACATATTTATGCATGTTAGCACAACGACGCACACATGCGTCGTGAAGTAGGGAAAAGGCAAAGCATGTTCTGCACGTAGTTACAAATATGCTTGAGTGAATGTGGACTAAACAGGTAGTCTCACATCGTGATGCGCTTTCTTGCATACGTGAGTGCTCCCTTTTCGCGTTGCCGGCTGTAGACTTAGGCAGTAGAGGACTTAGGCAATAGAACCCAAATGTCTCCGCCCGATTTCTTGTTCCTTGTGTCCCGTCACAGAGACCTTGGGGCTCTTTGCTTGGGTCCTGCGGCCAGCGCTGCTGAAGCTGAGGAGGAGCAGCTTGTGCAGTGTCTGTCGGGTTGTAGCAACTGCAGAGAAGAAACATCGTCCGGCCGCTGCGCTATAAATCACAAGCACAGCACAAGTGGTGGAGGGTGTCACAGGGGGGCGCCTAGATATGTTGCGATGAGCGACTGCCTTGGGGAGTACCCGGAAATCCTTGTGCAGCTTCTCAGAGGCCCTTTAGCGAAGAGACATCCGGAGGTGGACTTACTTCGTTTGCAGAGAGAGGCGAAGCCGAAGCAGGACAGCGAAGAACCAGGTCAGACTTCACTCATTGATCGTGGTGGTCTCCAGATTAATCTGTAGTGCCTTCAGAAGCTTGTATGATCTCTCTGCGGATGTCATTTTCTTGTGGCATCAGATAATGATGTTTTTTTACATAACCTTTGCAACTATATTTCTCCCAACCTCGCTGCCGCGTTGCTGTAGTGTAACCTGTGCGTGTCTTCTTTTTGTGCGTTTGGTATCAGCACGCACAGACCTATGCCTATGGATAGGGGCATTCAGCATTCCTCGAGACGACAAGCGCTACCGAGGGGGCGAGGATGCTTGGTTCTTAGATGCTTCGAACAACGCTTTTGGGGTGGCGGATGGCGTGTCGGAGTGGGAGGACCTGGCCGGTATTAACCCGCAAGAATATGCACAAGATTTAATGCAAGGCACTCAGGAGGCCATAGGCAAGATCCAGACAGAGCAAAGGAGCAGGACGAAACAGACCGAGACAGAAGGCACGGGCGGAGGAATTGAGGCAGACATGCAAACGGGAAGGCAAACTTGCAACCCTGCTGATGTTGCGAAGGAAGCTTTAACACGAGCATACCACAAAGCACGCAATTTTGGAAGCAGTACAGCAATTGTGGGAGTCCTTGACGGAGAGAGTGGAATTTTTGGTAAACTTGTGAACACCAGAGCTTGAGAGAATTGTGACAATATTGTCTTTATGAGAGGCTTGTTCGACTGCCTATCGTGGCATTTAGTAGGGCCTCTACGTGGGGTAACGTCAGTAGTTGTCCGATATGTGGAGCGTGACCAAATCTAAATATGTAAGGGTTGCGTTCCAGAACTTGTGATTTTTTAGGACTTGCGAACTTGGGCGACAGTAGCAGTCTGGTCCTACGTCGTCCACGCGTCCGGGGCTCTTTGGGCCAGCTAAGTCTGGTGAAGAAAGTGAAGGAGATGCAGCATGGATTTAATGTTCCTTTTCAGTTCGCGCACCTCCCGGCCCCAGAAGAATGGGATGAACTTCTGCAGAGGGTAGGCCGCATTTCCCGTGCTGCTCCGCTTTTCTTTCTTCTGTAAAGGCATGCTCATTCTTTGATTTGTAGATGAATCAGCTTGTCAGTCTCTCATTCTGGCATACGTGTGGGGAAGTTCCCATTACGCTGTATATCATGGTCTTTCCCTCTATTGAGAATTGCCTTTCAGGCAAGGAGAACCGATTAGCAGGGAACGGGAAGGGCAGCAACAAGAGAAAACAGGTCCAATTGTTTTCCGTTTTCTCAGCTTCGCCTTCCAATGTTGTTGGGATTTTCGCGCAGGGCCTTACCCGACTGGTGAGCATAGCCAAGCAGGAGTATGACCAAGGGGACGGAGGACGTATAGGCGATGAGCCATCAGCAATACAATCTACTAGTGTCCCTGTTCAAGACGGTGACCTAATAATTCTTGGAACTGATGGGCTCTTCGACAATGTGTTTGATTTTGAAGCCCTCGCGCTAACAGGCAAGTCATGTGTCAGATACTGGGCTTTTGGCCTTTAGCGTGTAGGGCTTCGTGCCAGCTGTGAAGGAGATAAAGATAATGCCCTGTTTCCCTGTTAAAAGTGCAGTGCATTGGGGAGTGTCTGTTGAGCTCCTACTATGCTGTGCATGCTGTCAGCAGTTCGGTGTCTTTTTGTTTCTCTCTGTTCCGAAACGGCGTTCATCGCTGAAACTATAGCGCCTGGCTTCCCGACTTTCCTGTCTATTTCTTTCCTCATCGCTCTTTTTCGCGTGTTTTTCGTGTGTGCATCTTGCTCTCAGGTCTCGCTGTTTCTCCTCATGAGGCACAGACGCTTCTGGGCGACGCATCTCTTGCGACTCCGCCCGAAGATGTTGCTCGCGCCCTGGCCCTTGCAGCGTATTGGCGGTCTCTTGACAGAGACGCTCAAACTCCATTCTCAAAGGAGGCTCGCCGTTGCTGTAACAAACAATCCCTACCTGTCCAGACACCCGATGGCTCTACCGGGGCTCATCAGGCCTCACCAGCGCACGCAATGTTCTTAGCAGGTCTACTCAGTGGCGGTAAAGAAGATGACATTACTGTTGCAGCAGCCTGGGTGTGTCGTAAAGACAGGTGTGTATATACAGAAAACGACGGCAAACAGTCGTCACCACCATACACACGCCGCGAGGCACAGGCAGGCCAGTTTCGCCGCCCGCAACAGCAGCAGTGTCAGCAGGCATCCCAAGGGGAAGACCTAAAAACTAAAAAGACGGGGTTGAGCAATGGGCAGGGAAGTGGGCCCAGCGACAGCAAACCAGCTGACGCATCAACAAATATATGACTGCGCAAGAGAGCTAGAGGGCCTCTCTTCCCGTTTTCTTGCTGCATCATTACGCAAGTTTTACTGTGCGACTTTTAATACTCTCCTTCTATTTCGTATCAGCCGGAGGAAATGCATTTTCGGAGGCTCAGAATGGAGCGGCGTTGGTGGAAACTGCATGGCGCACCGAGTGTGTCGCCGCTTACATGTTAGCAGCTGCGTCGCAGAAGTTGGCCAAAGTGCCGGGCCGTCCTGAGTACCTCACGGCGCAATATGTCGTGTTTGCACGGAAGACTGAGAGGGCTCCCGTTGCACGTCCCAGCGAGCGATGCTGTGGCGGCACCCTCCTGGAAAGGTCCCGATAAGGTCCGTGGGCCGATAACTTGACCTGGCGCATACAGCGAGAGTTTCTGGGAGAGTGGGTAACCCTGAGGAGTTCTTCTGTCTCGGGTGGCTTTGCTGCAATAAGTAGAGGAGTACTACTGATGTCGCAGCTGCTTGCTGTATGTGCTGCCAAAGAGACGCTTCTGTTCAGTAGTGCCATATTTTTATAACTGCATTCAACACGCATCGCCGCTTTTTCGCGTTTCGAGGAACTATAAGTACGGTATTTGTAGAAAGCGAAGTTGGCCACCGGTCGGCTGGCATACGTACGCGCGCAGAAGACTATTAGTGCAGTGGGGCACAGAAGTGCAGTGCGCAGTAGTGGCTATTCAGCAGCGGTCCCGCAAAACCGATTTACGTGGCCTCTGAGCTGCAGCGCTTCAAGACGCAAGTGCGCTGCGCATTAGATATTTGTTACTTGTAGGCCAACAGATGTGCAAACTAGGGAACGGGCTGTCGCCGCCTACTTACGTGAGAGGATGCGTACACAGGCTTGTTACGCCCTGGAGAGGGTTCGCCCTCACGGTAATTTTCCGTGTGCTCCTTGCGTGCTGCAGCGAGGACAATCTGGTATGTACGGCCCAACACACTCAGAATGCACTGTCTTTTCACTAGGTTTTTGGCATCGGAACTCGCCCGAGTCTAGGTTCTGACACCACGGCTACATGGGCGTACCTACTCTGTGGCATAGCTCGTTAGCCGTTCAATGTAGTCTTCGAAGGACTCCGGCCTCACAGACAATCTACTGTGCAGGCATCTGTCAGTTATCACTTGCATTCCATTACCACCGAACCGAAACCTTAGTCTCACACTGTCAAATTTCGAGCGTTGCGTGCGTACGCCTAGGCGTATCTGGCAACAGTAGATATTTTGGCAGTTTGTGCCAGGTCTCTACTACACACTGTAGGAGCAAGCTACTACACATTTAGCGAACTCTCCTGAGGATGTCTGTAAATGTCTCCAGGACCCCTTCAGCCTCTTCAGGGCCCTGAGTGAAACCTGCCCCGCTTGCTAGGGAATGCGCTGGCCAGGCGCTGTTGGCGCCCTGCACTGCCAGCTTGTCCGCCATTTCGTTTCCGTAAACTCCAGAGTGCCCCCTAATGTATTCATATTCGACACTCCCACGCCACGTTGCGCCAGAGGGCGCTGTCTTTCGCCTTTTGTCGCATAGAAGGAGAATCGCCTGAATCAAATCTGCATTTTTCACGGGCTTCCCTGAAGTACTTTTCCACCCATTTCGGCACCAGCGCGCAGCCCAGGGTCCCAAGCAGTTTACGGCGTAGGAGCTGTCGCTGATGACTACCAAACGCACCTCGCTGCGGCCAGAAGGCTGTTGCTTTGCTGAATCGTCGTCATAGTCTACAAACCGAAGCAGTGCAGCAAGAATCGATGCAAGCTCTGCTCTCTGGTTGGTCTGGGGGCCCACCACTAAGGGCATTGACAGGTTCCTCCGGTCGTCTGTCCCAAAGAACACGCCGATCCCAGCACGCGCGTCAACACGGCCATTTGAGGGACAAGCACCATCAGCGTAAATCTCAACGACATCAGGTTTCATGGGCGTTGCTGTTTCTGGCTGGGGGTGTACTGACGCCCCGGGCGAACAGTTCAAAAGCCGATGATGGTCGGCTGCATTCAACTCTCTCCCACTAGGCTCCGCACCTCCCCACGTCTCTTTTGGTTGTGCATTGCCATACAAACAACTGGTACTTGACAGGAAATGCTTGTTGCTTCCGCCGCCTCTCAAGTGACGTTTCGGGTTGTCTGAAAAAGGCGCAGCCGAGCTCGGAGTCTTGGTAACCCTGCAGGAATGCACGGAACAGATTTGTGTCTCAAAGGAGGGCAGGGGGCCCCTGCCTTTCTCTGTCAATGTTCTGTGGGGCAGCCCCGAGGATCTTTGAAACAAAGGTGCCGGGGTGATGAGACCCCAGGCAAAATCCCAGGAAAGCGCAGACAGCGGGATAAAGAGCAGAAAAACAGGGAAGAACAGGAGCATAGAATAGCCCCTTGTAGCACCGTATGTCTCACGGTGTGGTTCACTCTCCCGTTGTTGCTTGGCCCTAGTGCCTCTTAAACCCTACCGTCTCTAGTGTGCCGGGAACGGTGGGAAACGGGAGAAAGATACCAATGCATGGCATAATGGGCCTCTCCGTTATAAGAAGCAAGCATTATTAAACTGAAAAACTTAGCTCTGTGTACGGGCATACACTGCCTTCCAGCGGTAGCAGCAAAATTTGGCAGCAGTATATTGGCTGGCTGTCTTACTGAGGCCCTGTGACCTCATGAGGGCCCCTCGTCTCTTCTGCAGTGGAAACCGTGAAGGGTCAGTTAACAAGTTTCATCCATTTTATTATTAAATGAAGCTAGTAAACGATTTTAGTGCGTTTTGTTCTTCTGCTTTCAGCCGCACTACGTCACAACTGTTTCAGTTGCGCCACTGTTGGTACAGCAGACGCAAGAGCGGCGCTTTATTCGTCACACTGTCTGACCATCTTCCAGCACATACTAGTAACTCTCCCCTTTCTCGCATCCAATTTTTGTACACCCTCAAGATGAGAGGGTCTGCACAGACTTCAGGGGCACCGAAAGGAGCCCCTTCCGCGCAGGCCGCCCCTCAAGCCATCGCAGCGTCTGACGCCTGCACGCAACCTGGGACTTCGCCGACCCTTCCAAGCCCTGACTCTGGGACGTCTGAGGTTTCAGCGGTCCCTTCTATGGAGCCGCGGCTACTGATAATAGCGGGACCAAGCGGCGTTGGCAAGGGGACTCTTGTCAGGCGGCTGAGGGCCAACTGGCCAAATGTGAGTTTTCCTGCTCTTCATCTGAGTGAACACTGTGGAGGCGAATGAATTTACGGCAAGCGGGCAGTGGAGGCTTCAAGAGAAGGAAAAAACGGGCTTTTTTTTCATTGTTCCCAGGATGTTCTGTTCTGGTTCTCGTTCTGACCCTGATTATCCTTTTTGCCTCCCAATGCAGTTGGTTCTAGGATGGTTCCATTCGCTGTCTGTGCCGTTTTCTTCCCCTTGTCTCATGATCCCAGCTGATCTGCTCTCCCCGTATCAATTTCAGCAGTGTATTCGGCTTATCAGTGGTGCGCGTCTCTCTGTTGCTTTTTGCATCTTTCTGTTCCATCTTACCGCCGGCGTCCGTAGTAGTAGCGGGTTTGCAGTATTTTGCCTGAGTCATAGCCAGCTGTTTGTTGACCATGGGATGAAACATATAAATGCATTCTCGTTACTGCTGCAGTTGCTGTTGCTGCTGCTTCCTCCTTAGGCTTTCGGTTTCTCAGTCAGCCACACCACCCGCCAGCCAAGACCTGGAGAGCAAGAGGGCCGGGAGTATTTTTTCATTTCTCGCGAAGAGATTGAATCTCTGCGCGACAGAGGCGATCTGCTAGAACACGCCGAATTTTCGGGCAATGTTTACGCGACTTCAGTGGCGGAGGTCCAGAGGATAGCGTGAGGCTGAGCAGTTTGTTTTGGTCTTGCTAATTATATCTTGCTGTTTGTGTCGCTCTCCCTGGTTTGTATTGCCCGTCTAAAGGTATATTTTTTCTCTTGTGCAGCTTCTTTTTTTAATCCTGCTTCTTTTCCTTGGATTTGCTGTAGCTTCTCGTTCTTTGCATACTACTGTAACTGAGTCATGTGGGCCCTTCGTTTCTTCTTTCTGTGACTTCGCATTGGATGACTCTCCCGTTAGTTAACGTGCATGCTGATTTACCTATGCTGTTATGGCCCTTGTAGAAACAGCTATCTCCAGCTGCAAGGGCGTCAATGGAAGCAGGCTGGCATGCGTGGGCATACGGAGTTTGTGCTGTCACTTTATGTGCTTGCTGTCCAGCTCCTTAGGCCAGATCTGTCTGTTAGAGATAGATTTGGTGGGCGTCTCCATCATCAGGAGTCGACATTTTAAAGGCGCCAGGTTTGTATTTATTGAGCCTCCCTCACTTGAGGAGCTTGAAAGGAGGCTGAGGCAACGGAACACGGAAACGCCTGAAACGGTAAGTCCCCCGAAAATTCTTGCGTCGGTATTTGCGTGTATGTATACGTATGTGTCACCGAACTTAGCCTGAAGCCTAGTAAACCACCGACTTGGTGCGAAATGTAGAGTCCGGCCTGTCCAAAGCTGTCAACATCACATAAACTGTAGCAACATATGGCGAGACGCTCTCGCCATATGTTGTAGGTGTGGTTGTTTTCTTAACAGCTGCTGTGGCTTACCTCCCGCGGCTGCGACTGTGTTGTTCGTGTTGCGTTCGCAGCTTCAGCGGCGGCTGGCGCATGCGAGAGATGAACTACAGACAGCTACGAAAATGCCATGGGACTTAAAACTTTTAAATGATTCCGAAGAAAAGGCCTGGATGGAGCTGCGAGACGCAGTCAGCAAATGGTTTGATCTGCCTCTAGGCAGCGAGACGTAGAGAGCAGTTGCGTCAACAAGTTGGAACGCTTCTGCTCAAATTCCCAGTTGAGGGAGCTGTAGACACACCAAAACCGCAAAGTATGTGTAGCGGCAGCCGCTGGAGAAGCTCAGTCATTGTGGGATGTCGCCTCCTGCAGCTGCTCTCTCGCCTGCGGGAACAGGCTGGACAAGAGCAACAACGGCTGTGGCAGCAGCAGCAATAGCGGCAATAAATGCAGGAAGATTTACGTAGTCTCGCACCATTTCAAAGGCTGAGGGAGACCGCGACTAGCGTTTCAGATAATGATTAATAAGTAGAAATAATAATAAGTTCGGGCTATGCCTTTACGGAGTCTAGGGCGTACGCCAAAGCTGCTTGCCTACTGTGTAGAGGCGCAAGGAAGGGCACTTTTGAAGATGAGGGGCTTCACTGCTCCCCCTGATCGCATGTGAACTGTATTGCCTCCTGGACCGGTGTAATCGCAAAATCGGAACTACGGCAATAACGTAAAGATTTAAATTTGTACAGCGGGCAGTGGAGAAGCCAGAGCAACAGTAGCTTCTTTCTTCGGGCAGTCGGGGCTGTGCAGCAAGAGTATGAGAGGTACGTGAAGTGGAAATCAGCTTAGCTCTGCAGATGCCCGCTGGCGGTGCTAACCGTCTGGTACTTGGTCACCACGGCAGAACAACGTACACCACCGGGACGGCGACTGGTGATTAAACAAAAGCACACGATGAGCGGCGGGGAAAACGGAAGGAAGCCCCTCGACATACTTCACGGGCAACGACGAACATATGAGTAACGCAAGGAGCTGGAGAGGCTTGAACCGCGGCCACAATGAACTTTGCACATTGAGGCAAGATCGGGATTAAGACATTTTGTGGACGGAGGCATGTACACATCACACTGCTACGGTATTTGCTCGCCATCTGGTGAGCTCCACACATATTGGGTCTCTTCTCTTCGCCTGTACGGCTCCACCCATTTTACACCACGGCATTTCAATGCTCCGTCGGGTCCCCATTCATGAATCTGCTCTTTGGCTGATATACCACTTTCGCCGCGCCGGCTTGTTTTCGGCAACAGTAGCGGGTTTTCATGGCGCTGGCATTCTGCAGCCCTGCGCCAACTGTGCCCCGCTCCGCGCTGAGTATCCACCGAGACGCAGCACAGAACAGGCGGTGCCGTGCTTGAGAGCAACGGGAAGAAGCAAATGTCACGGGCTTTTTACTCGCACCTCCTCCGCTTTTTGGCACCTTCCCCTTGAGCGTCAGTAGCACTATAAGCACCGAAGTAAGTACATAGTGGGCCTGGAGTGAGCAGCAGTACTTCTACGTGGTGGCCATGCTCAGCTGCGTCTGAGCAAGCCTGTACAGAGCGGACTGACTACGCGTAAAAGCGTTCGCTTGTCCGCATGGAATGTATGCCCCTTTGTACGCATCCTAGCTAGATCCAACTCCATCGCTTTCAACACTGAACAGGCGTCCTCCTAAACATCTACGGGTACGCAGGGGTCAAAATGCAGCAGCAGTAGCGGCTGTACTGTATCTGCACAGCCGTTTTGAATGGAGGAACTGACGAGTGGCCCATGGGACCCCCACCCCCCGCAACATCTGACCCCAGGAAAAGCAGTCCTCGGGGAGACGTTGCGCAAGCACCCCCAATGTGCAACGCCCTCTGCAGCTAGAGCTTCCCAGAACAATCTATGGCAAGCGACGCCCAAGATTTATCACCGGTGCCCCCTAAACGGCTTGGCAGCTAGGAGGCTGGGCCCCAAGAAATCCAAGCGACAGCCCTCCAAAACCCCGGCGCCACTATAAACCAGTCGGCAATTCCGAGGGTCCTAAACCCCACATAAGACCGGTGGGACCCAATTATATGGGCGTTGCTCAAGTAGGCGCGTGTAGTGTGCACACATGCGGCATGCAGCTGTGAAGTTACACATAGCCGTTTGTCTGTATGTACTTCGATGTACATCATGGGGGTACCTACATACATAAATGTACAGTATGCATATGTACCAGTGAGCCAACACATATACAAATGCATGCACGCATATACCTATACACAAATGCGTATGTACACGGAAGTGTACACAAATCTACGCATGTGTGTCTGAACAGAAACGCATGTATACGTGTACACAGATACATGCAGGCTTACTTCTGGTGGGAAGGCCGCCACAATTCCAGTCCACATCCATGCGATGTAATATCATTGTCGCGGAAACGTCAAGTATGCGTAATCATATCTCAAAGAGCCTCATGCACATACAATGAATATACATAGTCCTACTGTATATCCATGCATGTAGATGTATCGTTGCATCCATACTTCGGGTCTCCTAACGTGCGAGGCATTGCTGGTTCCTGGAGTGACATTATGCCCCCTCCTGCTGAGCTGACGGCTGCCTCGCATTCACGAACGACGAGACGAGGCTCCCACAGAAGCCGTTCAGGGGTCCCCTTGATGACCCCAACCATCCCCAGCAAATCAGCAACAGCAACCATGGGGGACTTTTCAAACCCTTCCTTACTCTAGCAGAGGGAGCCCTCCTTCCTACGGGAACCGGGGGAGCTACTAAGTTGTCCGCAAAGCCATGGATGAATATGGAAGGCGCCCACTACAATACCCAGATAGCTTTGCAAACAAGGCCAAAGGACCCTCTGCAACGCCGCCTTGGCAGCCACCCAGTTCTGAGAATGGGGTTGGGCTTGCTTTGCCCTTCCCTGGAAGCACAACATATCGTCCTGGCTAACCTACGGGGTCCCCTGTGAATGCTGCTCAACCGTCGGGCAACCCAACAAGTCATGCAGGACAATGGAAAAACGGAGGCACCCAACGGTTCAGAGAAGAAAACATTCCGGGCCCCAAACATATGCGTCACTCCTCTGCTCCGCAGAAAATTTAGACTCAGTTTCCTCTCCGTGCGTCTCTCTTTACACGAGGACGAAGGCACGGCAACAGCGGCCACAGCTGCTGCTCCTGCTACAGCGGCCTGCTCTTGGGCAGCGCTCACAACAGCTGCGGCGATGATCAGCAGAGACTTCTGCTGAAACGGCTGTTGGCTGCTTCCCAATACACGTGCGGCGGCAAAGTCTGCTGCAACACTGCGGACACCGCTGCTGCTACGGGTGCGCGCAAGACAAACCCCTCTCTAGCTTTCGTTGCTTACTCCTTGCAAGGGAAAGCGTGAAGCTCTACAAGAGGCCGACAACAGCCCTGCAGAAATCAGTCGGCGGCCTTCCTGGAATGCAAGCTGCCCAAAAACCGCAGCACCTCTCCAGAAAACCCGAGTGCTGCTGCTGACTCTGCTGCTAATGATCCCGCCGATGCCGCTGCACCACAGTGCCTCGTCACGTAAAAAGAGGTCACCGCTCGAGGGCAGTTCACGATGATGAGTTCTTCTCCTGAGGAAAAACGAGAGTCTGGAATCCTAAACAGGAATTCGGAAACCCACCCTTAATTTGGAAGCACTAAACCATAAACTGCAGGCCTGTGCTCGAAATTGCAATCCGCCCTCCCTTAACAACCCTGGTCCCGGATCCCTACGCCTCGTCCTACATCGTTCATTGTAGGTTGGGCCGCCTCAGTGGGCGCTCCAGATTCCGTTGCCTCTGCAGCTCGTGAGATGTTTTGCGCTGCAGCAGAAAATAAACAACGGTTGCATCATCATACAGCAATGCGCAACACCGGTTGTGCACAACAGCATTCAGCGTGCGCTCCAAAAGCAGCACAGCGTGGCATCCCCTCACTCTTGCGTTGTGCATGCGCCTTGGGAGCTTTGGGCAAAGTGGTAGTCCCTAAAGGAGGAAAGTCTGCAGCCTCTAGAGAGAGGTGCTGCTGTCGGCTGCGCGCAGTGCTACTTCCCGACACTCCTCCTGCTGGTGCAACGGGATTCCTCCTCCCTGCTGTGTCGCTACCGTTACCCGAGCTGCTGCCGCTAGAATCTGTCCCCGCTGTAGGTCTGCTTGAGCTGCCAAGCTGCTGCTGCTGTTGCTGTTGCTGCATTTGCTGTTGCTCTTCCGCCGTCGAAAGACCTCCTCTTGCATTCCATGGGGCTCCCGAGCCCCTCCGTCTCCCGCCACCGCGGCTACCACCTGCTGAATTCACACAAGGACCACAGTTGCTTTGTTGCACTTGACGCTTTAACTCCAAAATCTGCTGTTGGCCAGTCACGAAAAGCACACGGCGCTTACCTCCAGCTTGATTGCTTCGCACGACTCCTGCCGAGGCAGAGCCTCTCCCGGGGCCCCACCATCGGTTGCCGCTACGGCCCCTGCCTGCGTAGCCGCCCCTGCTCCTGAAACCCTGCTGCTGCTGCTGCTGCGGGGAAAGAAAGCCCTGAGGCTGCTGCTGGATGTAGTGCTGCAGCGGCCGCGCTGCCATGTAAGGCAGAGGGACGAACATGTGCGGGGACACGAAGCCAGCTGGCGCGTAATACAGCTGCTGGTGCAGCTGGGGCTGTGCTCTTCGTGGTTCTTCTCCTTCAGCTGACGGGGTTGTTGCTGATGTTGCTCCGTCGCCGCCATTTCCCCTCTGCGTACTGGTAGGCGGCACCCCTGCAGCAGCAGTTGGGGTTTGCTGCAGGGCAGGAATCCAGCAGCACCCCATCAGGTGCTGCTGCTGCTGAAGTAGGTGGTGCTGCTGCAGCAAGTGGTGCTGCTGCAGCATATGCTGCCGCTGCAGCGGACTCTGCGGCCATAAAAACGGGTAGAAGTCCCCCTCCATCGGGTAGCCAGGGATATGATGTGAATATGGGAGTCTGCTGTACGCATCCATTGCCCCATGCGGGCCACCTGACAGAGAGCTCCCCTGGCCACCTCCCCCTCTCTGGGCTGGGCTCTGCGGGCTCCCGGCGGGAACATAAGCACCCGGCGAAGTGAAGCCTCCTGCATTGCGCGTGCCGCGGTTGCTGCCTCTCTGTGGCCTCACCGTGCGCCTCTGCTGCGGCAAGAAAGCAGCAGCCATGTCCGCTGTGTTAATTGGCAAAGCTGCGCCTATTGCAGGCGGCCCAAAGGGCGCAGGATGCGGGCCCATTGCCAAAGCGACAGCCGGAGCCGGGTAGAAACGCGGGGCCGCCGCTGCTGCAGTTGCTGCTGCTGCTGTCGCCTGCGCGGAGACGACGCGGTGCAGCGCGTGGGAAGCCTTGATCCCGACCTGTAGGGGTTTGCCCTGAGAAAAGTGAGCAGCAGCAAGACACAGAAACAAACTGCTCTGTGGCACCCCTAAAAGGGAGTAGACTGGGGAGAAAGAGGACCCGATTTGAATGAATTTAAACCTATTTGTTTCTCTGGTTGCTGTCATAATTCTACACCTCTTTTGCCTGTCTACTTACATTGAGCTCCTGTGTGCGAAGCCACAAGGCAACATCCTGAGTGGGGGCTGAGCCCTTCAGGGAGACAAACCAAGTGTCATTAACGTCCTTCCTGATGCTGCACCAGCTGTGATCCGCATCCTCTTGCTGCTGCTGCTGCTGCTGCTGTTGCTCCTCCCCCTGCCTCTGTTCTTGCTGCAGCTCCTGTTTCTTTGGGCTCTCGTCCTTCGCACCTTTCCCCTGCTGCGACTTCTGCTTCCGGTTCTCCTCTTGCAGCTGCAGCAGCGACGGGGCCCTAGACAATATGGCAAGAATGTCCTCTTTAGTTGTCTCTGGAGGCAAGTTTCGTAAGACAAGGGTGTTCCTTCCCTTCTCCATCAAACGTGCAAGCGACAGAAACTCCTGCATTCCGCTGCTGCTGCTGCTGCTGCTGCTGCAAGGGGTGGCTGAAGTCGTCTCTGTGAAGGGACTGACATCTCCGCTCGCGTTCCCTGCGGCCGAGCCGCTCCTAGTAGTCGGCTCTTCCCTCAGTGCTGCTGCTGCTGCTGCTGCTGCCACCGCTGGTTCCGCATTAGCCGCACTACGCGTGCTGTCTTCACTCTCTGGTGAAGCCCCATTTTCCCCGTCCTGCTGCTGCGTCTGCTGCTCGCTTCCCTCAGCTGCTTCCACTGCTGCAGGCAGCGCAGGCGAAAGCGAAGAGCCCCGCTCTTGCTGCTGCTGCTGCTGCCGCTGGCGCTGCACAAACGCGATGTCAGGAAGTGATGAGATGGCCTGCAGAAGGGTCTCCCTAGTCGCGCCGCAGCAAAGAATGGCAGGATGTTGCAGCAGCACCGACAGAGGCAGCAACCACTCCCCGGGCTGAATGGAAGCAGCAAGAAACGGATCTGTTGAAAGCGACTCCTCTGACAACAGCGCCCTCAAAAGGCCTCCTACAGTTGCTGGGGAGGCGCTGAAGGGCTTCAATCCATCTCCTGCTGCTGCCGCTGCTGCAGCAATAGCCGCAGCCTCTTCTGCAGCTTCAGTCGCGGCAAGCGTTACGGAGCGACAAAAGTAATTCACGCCCCATACATGCACTGACTGCTCGCCAGCTGCTGCGGCTGTGGCCGCAGCTGAAATGGGAGTTGGAAAAGGGGGGAAAGACGGCGGCGGAGGAGGATATGGGAGAAAACTTCTCTCGTACTGCTGCCGCTGCTGCTGCAGCCGCTGCTGCTGGTCAGGGGAGGTTGGGGCTGCTGCCGCAGCAGCCGCTGGAGGCGAGTCCATTGCGCGCCACCGTCAAACGACGCTTCCACGTTGCAGGCAAATTTCGATGCCAGCGCCTTGGGAAGCTGCTTCGGACTGCAGCAGCTGCTGCTGCGGCTGCTAGTGCCAATGGCGCTACACTGGTTTCTTGTGCTGTTGCAGCAACAAATGAAGGCACCAAATGAGAAGTAGCTGCTGCTGTGCTGTGGGGCACCGGTAAAGAACAACTGGCGGCGATTTCGCTGAGCCCCGACGGCTTCTGCTGCTACAACTTGTGCAGCCACGAACTCTGCAGCAGAGGCGCCGATGCACCAATGGAAAGCCGAATCCAGTGCTGGCTATAAGACAACGAAGGCGCTATCCAGGGCACCAGGGGGCTGCATGCGGTTATAACTGCCTCCTTAACTGCTGCCTCTGGTCGCTTTTCTGAAGGACAAGGAAGCGACAGACGCGTCAGTGAGACGACCAATTACGTTTGCCAATTGCTCAGCCCCGGACGCCGACGTTGCTACCGCTGCTGCTGCTACGGGTACCTTCCCAGCAGCCTGAAGGCAGGAAATGACTTTTCGGGAGCAACTGGGCTGCTCCGTGCCGTCACCAAGCTGTTCCCACGCAAAAGCAACCGGCGGTTGTGTTCCGCCTGCCGTTGCTGCTGTTGCTGCCGCTGCGGCCGTTGCTGCTGCTGCAGCGCGGGCGAGGCAAAAGAAGACAATATGTAGTCTGTGTGATGCTGCAACAAATGGTGCGGTCTGCGAGACGGGTTCTGCCCCTACCAGACCGCCTTTGCCGCTGGAGCTGCTGGATGCCCGCTGTTGCCGCTGCTGTGGCTGTTGTTGCAGCTGCGGCGGCAATGCGAGACTCTGAGATTAGGCAGGCTTTCGCTGAGCTTCACAAGGGAGGGGAAGCGGTGCTGTTGTTTACGCTGCCCCGCAGGTTGCCCCGCTGCAGCTGCTGCTGCCGTTGCTGGAGTTGCGCTGTTGCTGCTGCGCTGCTGCCGCAGCAAGCAGCAGACGCGCAACTGAATGAAAAAGGCGGCAACTACATAAAACCACAAGAAACGAGGTACGAAACAAGACAAGGAGAAGCAACAGCTGCTGCTCCAGCGGGGCTAATGCACAGCAGCGGAGGCTGGCAGTGCTGCAGCAAGTCTGTATGGAGACAGCAGAAGGCTGGGGCCCCGTGGCAGCAGACACAGAGGATGTAATTGTTCCCTGCTGCAGTCCAAGATAAAAATTATGCCTAAATACCCAGTTTTACACCCGGGCTACTACTATTACTGTTCCTCCTGTCGGCGCAGCGCCAACTGGAGCGGCAACTCCTTTTGACACGGAAGCTACACCTGCTAGTACCAGCAGCAGCACTAACATAGATTGTGCCCAGGACTTTTTTCTTTCCGCCAGCATTTTATCATCTTTTAAACTTCTTTTGATTCCTCGGAGAACCTAAAGCGAGTGAACACCTCACTGGAATGGCCAGCTCGTTGTGCGTCGAATACACTAGCTGAATGCGCTTCATGGAGACTACGAGGGTTCACGATTCCACGTGCAGGGCCACTCTTGTGATGTACTAGAGATGATTTTTGGTATCTTATAGTTTTTTTTAAGGATGAGGTACTTGGCCAGGAAGAGCAGGACCCTTTGGTGTCAACCCTGCAATGCAGCCCGCAACTAGCATCAATCTTCTCGAAGTTACAGACATCATTGTGGGCAGGCTGATGCCCGAGTACATTCGAATCGATGCCTGTGGCACCTGGCTCAGCTACGTTAGAACAGCCTTTTCTTCTAAACCCCTAGACCAGGTTGTTGTTTTCCCTATAGTCTTCGTAGCTGGTCAGTGGCTTCCCTGGTTCCGGTCAGTCAGCCAGGTTTTAGTTTCGCTTGTATCGGGATGCGAAATTAACATGCGCCCAGCAGAACTCAAGGCTAAAATTTTCATGTTTTCATGTGCTCTGTCAAGAAGAAACGCGTCAGCTCTCCGTTAGTAGTCTTCCGTCAGTCTTAGTTCAGAAATGATGCTGTCACAGTCCAGCCTCACAAAGGATGGTGCTATGCACTACTGCATGCAGGCCACGTTCTTTCCAGCTAATTTCATCTTTCCTCGAATCTCATTTTTATGAGCCCGGCACTGGCTCTCCCCATGGCCAGGCAATGGTGAGGTAGCTGAAGAGGTGGCACTCGTTTCAGTTTTCGCATGAAGTCGCCGTGCAGCGATCCCTTTGACCTCTACATAGTATTTTTACCCTTAAGACGTCTAGCAGAGCCTATAGTTAAAGTTGATGGAGATTGTAGCGTATCTTGAACGGTCGCAAGCTGCTGCGCCCCTGGGAGCACATGCAGTGGAAAAATATAGCTATATTTGCATAGCCTATAGGAAACACGTTAGTGGAATAAGTCCATCAGACCGTTGTAAGAGGCGTTCAAAGAAGTGGGTTCCCCAGAGCTGTGGGTTTAAGAGGGGTAGATGCTGCAAAGACGTTAGTCAGGCGAACGTTGGATGTAGGGAAGCATCGAATTGAGAGGCTTCTGTGTTAAGCTACTCATATGTTTCAAGGCAAACTGAATTGAGGCATTTTCCATCCGTTTTTTGGAAGATCAGCAGGTAGGATGCTTTCTTGGCCTGCTGAGGGAGCTCTCTCCCAGCTTGATGTCGACAGGCACATCAGTTTGTCAGGCTTAGCCTGCAGGTTCTCACCTTATTCTACGGACTGAAAGGGGGCCACACAGGAATCAGCGTACAGCTGATGCTGCTCGTTGACAGCTCTAAGGACTTTTTGACAAGCTAGAGGACAAGTTTGCTCCGTTTCGTCCGAGGTCAGTCGAGGCCAACTCCTGCGCATTCCTCTGCGCTAGCCTATCTTTTTTGTGGGTTTGTTTTCCAGACGCGACACGAAGGCTATGGGTTCTGAAGCCTCCCCTGTATCCGCTCGTCTGTGGAACCCGCGCATCAAAAGTGCTGAAGATCCACGTGTATGAGTACTTCTTATGGAGCCTCGAAAAGACATTAGCCAGAGCCTTGCTACTTCGGTGGTGCGTCTCGCGAATACAGCTGAAGTAATGGCCTTTGGCTCTCCCTCGTCTTCTGGCGCCTGTTGCTTTCAGCAGATCTTCTAACTCCATGCAAATGTGCAAGTGCAGACCACCGAGAAACCTACAGTGGGAGTTCCAGTATTTCAAAGTTCTCTTGCAGACCCACGTCGGCCTGCTAATAGTGTGCGACCGTGTAGTTGTCGAAAGGGGCTCATCGGTCCTTGACATACTGCACTCGCACTCAGGTCCTTTCTCCATTACAGAAAGCTTATACCTGAGGGCGGAGCCCCGGTAAATTAAGCCCAGTAGGATGGGCTCTACTTCTGCCTATACCTTTGCGTTTTCCAACTTCAATGCTTATGTTCCACTAGTTTCCAGTGCATTCACATGCTGATGCCTCTATAATTATGATACGCCAACTGACCTACACGCTGACCAAGTGCGTCATTACTATGCAGGTGCCCACATCATTGCTTTTGCTGCTTCGCTTTCCGATGCGCCCTCCCTCGGTCTTCGCGCTGCATTGCAAGTCTGTCTTGTTGGCTTTTCCAATACACCCGACATTGCACGTGGAGGCATCATATTACCTCAATTTTGGCGAATATGCAATCACCGGCTCTCCCCAACGCCCCGAACAAAGATGCAGTTTGTTCAGCAGCACTTATATCATTTTTTAACGTGGTCAGGCTACTCTGCTGATCACGTCCCCCATTGCCACCCAGGTGTCTATGCTCATCTCTCGAAGTACAACGGGGTCATCAAGATTGACTACTGAAAAGATCTCGCGCCAATCTCTTCTCCAGAATAATAGAAATCTGGCGTTTGTACTCTGATCTTTTGCAATTGAAGCCATGCCCTCACGGGTAAATGAATGTTAGTTAGCCTTCCAGCATACGCTTTTCCGCGTGCGAAGGGATTGTCCAGTGGTTATGCTAGCTAAACTTTGAAAGTTTCTGCCTAAGTTGTTCTACGGTCGCTTTGAGTCCTGTACTCAATTCTGTGTGACAGGCAGCGCAAAGCATTGCCTTTCCGACTACGCAAAAAGAACCCTCACTCTGTCTTCTTTGCGGAACCAACCGGCGACAAACGATGAATTCACTAGCAGTCTCCTACAATGTGTCCTGCACGTGTCAAACTTGAGCAGGCCGGTTTCTGCCACTTCCTATGTGTTGTCCTAGTCATGACAGAGATGCTCGAAGCTCCGTAATGCCCGGAGGAACAACTTCGCTGTGAGTGTCCCTTAAAAAACGACTTTTGCCCCGCTTACCAGTAACGTGAGTGTCTGCCTCGCACCAGTTGTACTTTGCGAAAGGAGGGAGTTAGGATCAGGTGAATCGCACGTTCCGTTTGGCTGAGGCTCTTTTACTCCAGCGCAGGTTCCAGTCGCCACGTACGCCTTACTATTTTCGAAATTCAAGGCATTCCCTAATTCTAGCACTCCTCCCTTTGAAAAACACCCTTTCATTTTTTGGAAACAATTATCAGCTATATGCCCTGTGCCCTCTGCCAGTCCCTTCCCATTCACCACTGGTGTGGTCTCTCACTGAACTACTCGTAGTACACCGACATCCGTGCACGGAATTCACGGGCTGACGTGCTGGGCACAATGAAACTTGGGTTGTCAACTAGCATCTTTGAGCAAGTCGCTCAATTTGTCTCTGTAAGGGCGGTTGTACACGATCCCCGACTTATCCTGGCCACGCCTATGACTGCCTTGGAGCCCGGGCCCTCTTTTGCAACTGCCTACAGGTTTCTTTGCTTTGGCTTGCCACAGTTGCTTCTAAGTTTGGAAAAGAATATTTTTTGTGAATAGCTGCGAAGTATCAAGCCACAGAGGTTCACTGCAGCTGACTACACCGCTGCACCAGTCCCGTCGCTGCGGAAGTGCTTCAACACTTTTCTGCTGAATAATGCCGAGGAATAACACACCGTCTACATCTTTTAGCTACAGCAGATGTGGGACTTATTCTGGGTCCAGTGAACGACCTCACTAGCACTCCGCCCTGGAACTCCCGTAGGAAGTACAGTCGTTCCAACAAGGCGCCAACCGAACGCCTGACCATGGCACCGACAGAATTCTTATGAAGTCTAAGGGGTTATTCAGACTTACCTTAAGTATTGTGACATCATCCGCCTAGAGTGTACATCCCACGAGCGGGGTGACTGAGTCCGCTGGTAAAGGGCAAGTTGAAGGAGTGTTCCGTGACTTTCCGATTTTGGGAACCACTGGAGCTTTATGACAACACGATATTGTTTACGTGGCTTGCAAACCTGTAATCCTTCTGTGGAGGAGAAGTGCACAACCTGTGCTCCCATGTTTGCTGCGTCGCTCAGCAGCAAACTTCCGTATGGGCTACCCCCTATATATCGCACAAGAGCATGCTGGTGGCATGCATTATCAAACCCATCCAAAAGCGCAATGAAATTTTAATTCATCCGCCTGAAAATATGTCCGTTTTTCCCATACTTGCTTCGGCGTTAATATGTCACCGTGCGGCCTGCCGTACACACCACCTGGTCAATATGACTTGAAAGTTCACATTTGTGCAGGCCACTACCATCGAGCAAACAAAAAACATCAAAACTTATGTGATAATGTGGCATCGTAGGATTCTTTGCGTGTTAACAGAACATATGCTGCCCGATCTCGTCGTGTCCAGGGCGCGAGTGGTGAATGGCATCACATGAATCAATTAACATTGATTCTGGATTCACATCAGTGCCCTTTGTGCAGGCCTAATTACACACTATTTAGCTGCTCAAGCCCCGGGAGCGTGGCTAGTTTGTAAGCTTGCACGCAGACAGACAGCATCATAGAAGAAGCACATAGAATTACAAAACTGAGAAGCTACGGAACGTTTTATTGGCAGAATAGCAAATGCCAGTAAAGCTAACACGGCCCAGAGGTGTGTGTGCCTTACACTGCACTATAAGAACTTTTCTGACCGCAGATGAGGCATTTGGATGACGCTCCTAGATGCTCCTTTAAATGTACCACAGGCTGCCCGCTGCTTGCAGTTAGAGGCAAAGTGGGTATTCTTTAGTACAATGTTCCAGAACGACTCTGCTGGCCTGGTGAGGCTCTTGCAAAATGGGCAATAATGGCTACAAAACTTTATATCACTGCCTGGTGGGACGAGTCCATCATCATTTGAGCCCCACTTCACCGGAGGAAGCTTCATTCCCTGTGCAGCTACGATGAGCCCTGAATGCGTTACTCTCTCAAACTGACAACTGTAGCATTGGATTTTTGTGAGCTGCGGGACAAAGGGGCTCACAAGTGAGTGACCCTCAGGGGGTATAAACAGCTGGCCCTAATTTCATTGCATTACCGCAAATATACTTCCTACAACAGCCCGAGATTCCAAGAACACTCGCCTCCCTACTGTCAAAGCATGCACATGAAGTCCAACTCACATCAACCGCGCAAACAGTAGGCTGGGGAGGCTCATGAGGCTGGCGGGAGATACAGTCGAGGAACTGGATGTTGCTGCAGCCCTTGGGCGGCGTGCATAGAAACAGTCGACTCCTCTCTGGTAGTTACAAATTGTGCGCAACTTATTACAAATATGTTTAGTAGACGCCGTAGATGTCCTTACGGCTTTCGCAGCTCCACTGTCGCAACTCTGGCGATCCTATTTGACTGTCTTGATGCATAAATCCATTGCGGCGGATTCGTTCCCCAGGTTGAAATACTTTCTTTTGACGTCCAAGAGAAAGGCTCGACAGGTTTGAGGAAGAATAGGTCCTAGTGCGCTCTAGCATGAAGCACTTAGAGAGGCTTGCTGCTTCATGCTAGATGCAATGCAGCTTAGCACTTATTGCAAAACACTGGGGCTCTCTCGGGTACGATTCAACCCCCAACGTTTATAACATAATCCCGTGGATTTTCAGAAGCCCGTATAGTTATTTGGCCGCATCTAGCTGCTTATACTTTCAATATACATCAACTCTAGACAGAGTACGAGACAGACGCACACTCTAAAGATAACATCTCGAGCTCTAGAGCCGCATTTTCGGCAAACTTCGGTAGTTACACCCAGCGTTATCTACTACATGAAACTTCCACTCATAGAGAGTGGAAGTTTCATGTAGTTTCCGTACATGGTGTTTATGCCTCGATAAAACCAGTCCTTCATTGTTGTAAGTCCCTTGAGACCTAATGCGCACAATGAATGCGGCTAATAGATTTCAAGATTATGAAGGTGCTCGCTCTAGCTTTCCTCAGCACATGGTCGCCTGGCAGTGTGCAGCTCTTTCGTATGTATCAATAATGCATGGCCCCTACCAGTTTGATGCTTTTGGGGCCCCGAGAAGGATTCACTTACTGAAGCAGTGTCGTTTTCACAGGGACCTGCGACGCCTACAATGGAATAATGCCAGGGTCCCAGCCCTTTTCATCTCTAGACACTGGCCATAGCCTCATCTTGCTACTATGAAGTATGCTAGATGCATTCGAATCATGAGAAAGTAGTTCCAGTAGCTAGAGTTAAATGCTTGTCTCGCAATTCGCTCCCAAAACCTCTGGCTCGATGGGCCGTGCGTAATTATGGTAGTGCCAGTTTATTCGTTTTTGGCTCAACAAAAAATATTTATAAAAGAGAGTTGTTTACCGAAGCAAGTGCATTATTTGTAAATGATGAAACGCCGACGGCAGTGTGAAACACGCCTTAACGCTCGAAATCGGTTGGGGGTGCAGCTGGAGCAGAATCCGTCGAAATACAACGAAACAATGCGCGAAGAATTACAGACAAGAGACTAACGAAAAAATGATTTGTTGCTTCTTTTATAAAATTAGGGGCTTTTGAATGTATGGGACCAGTCAATAAGGCTCCGCAGCTCTGAAACGTACCTTCCGCACCCCACAAGTTTCGTAGTCAGGGCTATAGCAGCCAGCCAGGAGTCAACCAAAGGCAGGGCCTACTACACATATATGTTCTATCTAAATATTTTAAAATAAATATTTGATTACATGAGATTACTTCGGGCAGTTGTCTAGCGATCTGCTCGAGGCCACATGTTACTGCGCTGGTTTGCTTCTCCCGTACGGCGAAGTTGTCACCTTTGTCTGAATCAAGCGATGCTCCAAGCGCACATATATATACTCATTGCAATGAATGCGTAGGAAAATTACTCTGTATTAGATGCATTTGTCGCAGTATCTCAAATTAACCCAAAACTAGTCTTGGCCCCAAAGACCATTATCTGACCCAGCAGCCCTACAACACGAAAACAGAAGCGTGGAACTGTCTCAACGCTCCAATGAGCTGCATTCACTTGAGAACAGAAAATGATGGTGCACTTGTTAGTCAAAGCTTTCAGAAGCTCCAGACCGTGAAGCACTGTGCAGAAACCAACTGCTGGTGGGGACCGCAGCTTTCGAGCGCTCACAGGGACTAACTAGCCCAGAAGCAGCTGCTGGTTGCTCTGTCTTAGGGTCAGAGACATTGTTCAGCCCGAATATCTCCAAAAAGTCTATCGCTTTTTGTGTGGAGTTTTATATTGAGGAATTTTCGAGTCTTTTTTCTTACTCTTCTCCGGTGCAACTGCTTGTGCTTCAACTACGACGTGACCAATGTTGATATTGCCACCTTAAGTTCTAGACAGTTTCTCTGCTCCCCCACTGGATAGAAACAGGTATTTTTATATACTATCCGCACTCCTCCAAAGATGGAATATGTCCGTTCTTCTTTTGTCTCTCCGCCTAGCATGTCGGTGGCCCTCGAAGCAGAGGAGACAGGCGTTCCTCAAGGAGCTTCCTACAGGGAGTGGCTGGATCATGCTGCCCCACCGATTCAGCTGCGCCGTAGACACAGGATTGGAAGCCCTATTGTTCTGAGCTTGGCAATTTTGTTGGTGGCGACCGCCGTGGCCTACATGGTCTTGCGATGCGGGAAGCTCCTTACCAGGCTACCTCCGCCTACGCCGTTCTCCGCAAGGCTGCTTTCTTCCGACGTAATGACCGCACAGGCAGCAGCAGCAGCAGCGACAGCAGCGGCAGCAGCGGCAGCAGCGGCGGCGAACGGGCCAGTTGCTTTCGGGGCGACGCAGGCCGATCGCGCAGTGCTGGCTTTGCTTCTATTCAAGTAGCTGTATGCACGTGGCGAGATCGTAGGGCAGAGTGGGAACTCGTGTGGTTGTGTTGCATTTGCTGCGCAGGAGGAGGAACTGTGCAGCCGGCAGAAGGGGTCAGTCAGTGCAGCACTGTCTCACATTTCACTGGCTGAGGATGATGAAGGGGAAGAGTTGGAAACCCGAGGAAGCTTGAGTGAACTCGGCCAGCACAGTGCCCCTCCCGCGGAGGGCACTGCGCACCGCAGAAGGTCTTTGCTGCAGGATGTCCTGACCAGGACTCAGCGCTCTCATGGCAGCCCCTCCCGTGACATCGGTGCCCACCGGCAGCGCGGCATCTCCAACACTTTGTCGCAGAGCACTGCACATATTGGTCCAAGTCCATCGCGCAGCACTTTCGATCTCAACCGCCGTTCTCACCACGCTTCCCACGCCTCTCTCATTTCGCATAAACTCTTGACGCTTCGCAAGCCCCAGGGGGAGCCGCCGTATTATTCTTTCCCGTCTGTACTTGACCCCGCAGTACGCTTCACGGCCTTGTCTGTGGCTTTTCTGCAATCTTGGCGCACGGCCGAGTGCCTCTGCCATTCAGAAAACTCAATATTAACTAGGCATGGCGACAACAACATGTTTGGGTTCACAATCATCCTTATCTCCGTCTTCAGTAGCTGTACCGGGATTGCCATTCTTTTTTTGCGTGTTCGGTAGGCAAGGTCGGCTTTCAAGACCTTCATGGAGTTTTTGAAAAGCCGTCGCTCTCATCGGGGGAAATCCTCTAGTACGTCACCATCACATCCCTGTAGTACCTGCTGCAGTTTTTAGATGCAGACGTGTGGTTTTTCCGCTGCTAGGCAGAAAAGTGTTCTTTTTTTTGGAAGTGTTTGGGGCGTGCTGCCTACTACCCCTGTAGCGTAGGCCGGTGGTATTTTCCTCATATTTTCAAATTCTTTCTTTTGGTGAATGCAGAAACGATTACTTTTACGCTATCCGGCGTGCATGTGGCCGTCGATGTCGTGCAACTGGTAAGTATGCCTCCTGGAGCCTCCATCAAGAAGACTGAAGAGTTACTTAGCGTTTTTGCGAACATTTGCTTTTCGTGGCCGATGTGTTTTCATTTCTTTTGCAGAAAGGCAGTTTTGGGCGTAATTGGCCTGACAAGGCCGTGAGTCACTTTCTCCAGCGACGAATATTCGCGACAGTAGTCGGCAAAGAAGGCGGAAAAGCCATGTATGTTGGATTTTTTGCAAGCACGGTTCAACGAACTGGCTGCCTGGTGTGTTGGTACTGCCTGTTGGAACAATTTTTTTTGTAGACCTTGGGAGGCACTGGTGAAAAGCTGGAGCAGGCTGTCTGGAAGGCAGTGGGCACAGTGTGGTCAAGAGGGGGCGGTAGGTTCCTCTATGAAGACAGTATCGCTGTTGTTTTGGAGCAAAAATTCCTTTTCCCTCTGCGCTTTGCGCTCTGTAGAACGCAGCGACTTCGCAAGGGCCACACGCCAGCTGCATGAAGGGCGGAAAGCTACAATCGGATGGCCTCTGCATACGTGTCTGTTGCTGTGCGCTTCGCAGAGCCACATGTTGCTGCTGAGATGTTCGAGGTTAAACAGGATGGATCTGATTCGCATTCGGGGAAAATAGAGATAACTGTCACAGGCGGGTTTTGTGTGCAGAGAGCCTCTTTTTCTTATTCCTTCTCATGGCGGTTCACACGTTTTTCCTGGGACGTTTGCGGCTTTAGTCTTCGTGCAAATGCCTGGATTTACCAGCTGAGATAAGCAAAATGCGTGCAATGGCGGCAGTCTTCACAGTTTTTTTTTGCGTGTGTTGTGGGATTCTGCTCTACAGCTTGCAACGAGGGTCATCGGTCTTCTTTTGACAGCGGGTCGCCTTTGTTGGATCCGTCAAGAGAGCAGGGAGCCGTTGGAGGCGCCTCTGCTGACTCCGGATCAGGTGAAGCCTCACGCAGAGGAGCTGTTACATGGGGTATGATGGAGGGATCGCATGCAAGTGGTGGCGCAGAGAAGCTGGACCGTCGTGAGGCACCTCGCGCCAGATGGGGAATCCATTCCCCACAGGATGTTGCAGAACCATTTGATTTGGGGGCTCGCTCACCTTTACAAGGCCCCGAGCCAAGTCGCAGTGTTTCATGGCAGGATGACCCCCATAAGGGAAGTGTTTCGTCAGCGAAAGCTAGAGGTTCAACAGGTAGCGGTGGATTTTGGGCTTCTTCAAGTGGGCTACAAAGCTCAGCACCAGAAGCTCATGACGTTAAAGCTTCGTCTAGTTCCACGAGTCACGCACTGCCAGAAAGCGCGCACAGCGAAGGTGGAAGTGGCCCTTCAGAAGGAGGCCAGGAAGTTCGGGCTCCACATTCCAAAACCTGGTTCAGCAAGCTGAGGGGTCCGAGGTACTCCTTTCCTAAGATTAAAAATGAATCCGTAAGCGTTCCACTTGAACTGAGGCGCTTGGTGGCGTGAGGGCACGACTATTGAAGACAACAGTGCTGCAAACTGCGTTCCGCAACGTGCCCAGACCTGATGGCGACCTGTTTCGCTTGGTTCTCTGTCTTCCTCAATAGGCACGGATTGGTCTTACAAAACTCATGAAAAAGGTCATGGGCTTCTCCTTGCCATCCTGGGCGATGCGCTCAGGTGACACCTTGTTTTCTGAACACTGCCAGACGCCAATCCCTTTTCCCCCTATACCTTACCGTTTGCATAGCATATGCGGCTTGTTCACGTGTGTTGTGGAAGAACATTGCTAGCGTTGGTGTGTATAATGGATTTCCCCCCTTATGCTTTTCTTCTGTTGCTACTCTGTATGCAGTCAATGTTACCTTCGACGTTGACGGGATAACTGTGGATATCACTGCAAGAGAGCTTGTGAGACGAATGGCTCGGTTTCTTAGCTCGGGTTATGTACGAAGCGGGCTGTAGTATATTTCATGGATATTTAAAGTTCTGCGCTTGTGTTTTTTTCTCGCAGATGCACACCACATGGGGTGGAAAGACGGTGAGGGCTATGCAAAATTCCCAACTGTGTTAGTTTTAGCACGTACTGAACGGAACAGCGAGCAGACGCACGAAATTGGTACGAAGGATAGGTGCACAGGCGCTGGAATTTTCAATGACCTTGTTTTGCCGGTTCACATGCTCGGTTTTCTCCAGATAATTGAGCAGGCGGCCCCGAAAGTCGAAGATGCCTATTTAAAGGCGGTAGATAGAGTGCGACGCAAGCTTCCAAGTAAGCTCATCACGGCTACGGCCTAGCCTGGGTTGTATGGAGAAGCGCCCATGGCTTATCGTTTTGGTAATGCGCTATTTGTCCATGCGGTGCTGCGTGGCTCCTTTCGACGCGGGCCGAGGACGGGAGGAACAGGAAGCCATCATTGGAATTTCGCTGCTTCTGTACTACTTCTGCTCGTTTTCAGGCTCATCTGCTGCTACGGAGACCTGTAGCGCCCAGAAGCTGTTGAGAAATGGCGTCGTTGCTGGTCAGATAGTTTTCATTGTAACAGGTCGGTCAGATCACAGAACGAAGGCCGGAAGAAAGGCTTATCAATTTCTCAACGCACTTCAGTTTTCCATAGGACATTCACAATGGCAGCTTCGTAGCTGATTTGGAAATAGAGTTACTCGTTAGGTGGTTCTCTGCTGCGTATTCTTGTTCCTTCGGGAGGCGAGTTGCTGGCGCATCTTCGCAACTGCTCGTAGCTCGTGGAGAGGTGCAGGCACCAGATGCAAACAATGCCCTTCTGCCTTTTTGCGCTTATGCTCAGCAACTTTTGTGCAGCAAGAACCAGGCTTTGTCTTGCAATTTGGGAGCGGAGGAAAGCAAAAGGAAGATTCTGATGAAGATGAAAAGCCGCAGCGCAGCAAAGGACACAAGAAGAAAAGATCTTCAGGACTGCGCAGCACAGTGTCTCATGGCCACTTAGATGACGCATCAAGTTCTGATGAGTGGTGATGCTGGCGTTTTGATCGTGATGGATTCTTTCAAATTCAAGTGAAAGTTCTTCTGTACATCCTTTTGGCGTTCCATGGCAGTAGGTCCCCTACCTTGATTTTAAAGTGATTCCGTGGTATTCGGGTGTAAACTGCATGTAAATACATGCGTCCCGTCTTCCAAAATCCCTTGTAGTTTTATAGAGAACCACCTCATCGCTTGGAAGTCCACTCCGCGCAGATGAAGCGCCACGTTCCCCTTTGTGTGCTAACCGAAGGGGCGGGGAGAGGAAGCCGAGAAAATTTTAATGGGCTGATGCATTCGGTGTTTTGGATGTGCACTCGCGTTTGTGGGCCGGGTGCGGGAGGTCCAAGAGAATATTTTGACCCTTCCCGTCGCTTTGCTGGCTTCCCTGTGCACAGCAGTGGCCCCGGGTCAGTAGCTTTTTAAATGCGAGTAGAGGGGAGCCGCCTGTGCGCCTAAATTGGCTAGGGCGGCACAAAGTCGTTTTAATTTGCAAACGGGGGGCTGGAAACCGCCTTGTTTTTTTTACACTGTTCAACACTCAGGATATAGTGGATGGTGCATGGGAATTAAATGTTCGGCGAATTTCAGAGCAGATAGAAGCAACGATGTAGGGTATAGCGAAGGTAGATGTGCTGACAGACGAAGCTCGTAGCCACTTTGACTTTCAACGTACGCGTTTAAGCCGACTGTCGAAGTAGTCCAGTCGAGGACAATGACGAAGGGAAAGAAGCAATGCTGTCTTTCCCCACGTAAGAAAAGCTTACAGGAGCCCAGACGCAGAGAAGGGGAAGGAGGTGAGAGGCGTGCCGTGTGCAGCGCAGATGTAATGCGTGAAACAAAACTCCCACAGCCCAAAGCTGCACGTACGTTTTTGGTTTCTGCATAGAATGATGTGTTCCCTTCAACGGGAAGGTGCACTCCGCCCCAAAGGCATTTTACCTTGTTTCGGGTGACGTAATCTGCATTGGAATGTAAGTATATCTCCGGGAGAAGGACGCTGCATGTAGTTGTTTCCCAGTCTCTTTTGTGGTCTTTGGCCTCGAAGCTAGCGTGTATGTGCTTGTATATTATTTCAAATGGACTGTGAACGCTCAGCTCGCCTATTTTGCTTGTGCTGTCCTAAATCCTACATTGCGGGCGATTTTACGGTTAATCGCCGCGCTCTTATGCCAGTTGAATTTCGACTCCATAGCTGTGCGCTAACTGTTGCAAAGAATAGCATAAACAGCTTCGAATTTAGGATTGATAGGTCCACTAGCTCCAAGGACTTCGAGCGCAAGATTCCTTTCAAGCAGAGAGGAAAGTAGCTGGGAGTTGGTGAGTGACCCACAAAGAGGGATCTAGCTGTGAGCTTTTCAGGTTTTTAGCGCACTCAAGCTTCCTCACTCTGCAACGCTTTTGCTGAGACGGCAGAGGAGACTCCGTTACCCAACGTAAAGGTTGTGCGTATGCTTCGTTTGTCGATTATAAAATGTATTTGCTTGCATGAAGCATCGAGTAGGCGAGTCGGGTCGTCCTGCAGCCAGCAACACAGCCGATGGAGAGTGTTTTCTTGTTTGAGGCACTGAATCATCTTTTTAAAACAGTTTCATTACACATAATGTTTGAACTTCTGAATCTCGGGACACAACATTACTTGTTGAACTTAGAATGATGGATTCTGCCTGGCATGTGTATCTGCCGCCTGCGAGATGTTTTTTACTTATTGATTAGCTTTGGCAGAAACACTTTGTTAGTGCCGCGTTTAATTCGAAGAATGGTTTCGATTTCTCCGGCTGTATATAGAGGCCCTCAGCGGATGTTCACTTCTGAGTTGTTGCGTGAGCCATCGAAACGATAGAGGAGAAAGCTACAGCAGCATTCAGGGACTTCAGTAGTCTAGCCATAGAAATACCTCTACTTGGAACAGTACTCACTTTTTGTTCAGCCACTGCTTCACTATCAACTACGTTGCTTCGGCTTCGCAACGACTGTGTTTTTCTAAAGTATCTTTATTTTATTGAGAGTAATTCCAAATCTCATTTACTGCTCTTATTGCTGGCGCTCAATTGTCTAAAGAACTATTTATTCCATAAGGTAGATTCTTTACCATAATCTATCTTTTAAGTATATTTAGTTTATTCAAGCTGTAATTAGTTCATACAAAAAATTTCAAGAGTTCTATGTGAATTCTAGTATTCTAACTGCCGCCAGCCATAAAGAATTAGGTATTTATTTGTTTAAATGGGAAGTAAAGGTGTACAGGGTCCAGATAAGCGATCTTATGTATGCTTAAAACGTTTTATAACACCAGGCATGCAATACCAAAAGGTTTTTATCAAAATACGTTTTCTTGCAGGGTAAGGTTTAGCGTCTACTTTGTACCTACAATTGAGAAAAGGAAAGCAAACCATACAAACTAAGAGTGAGGAGAGTCCTTTTTGCAACTCACCACATGAAAATCGAGAGAGAAGCCACTAGCTGTGTATATGGATCGTGGATAATTCTTTGCCTGGAAGTTGTAATGGAGATCTCACTTGATAAATAATAAACGTAAACGACTTCAGTTGGCTTGGCATGTGTTTCTTTCCAGAACGAACGGCTTTTATGCCTGGTATGGATAGACAACACTTGGCCCTTCAATAGTATGACAGCCATTGCTGGGACTCTTTCTCTTGTGAACTTCGTAGCAACCATTAAGCCTTGTTTTTGTTGCACAAAAATAATGCAGGCAAGTGGATCGTGTTTTACAAATCTACATTTACTTTGTTTAAAAAGATTGGCTCAGATGAGCAATATCATGTATGGTTAAAACGCTTTAATGGCACCAGGTATGCAATACCAAAATATTTTGATCCAAATACGTTTTTTTGCATGGTAAGGTTTAGGATTTACTTTCGAATGAAACTTTGTGCTCCACCGTTAGCGAAACTAGATGAACAAAAAGTTCAACCGCTGGTTTCAACGCTTCTAAGCAGTGCTGCTGCCATGACAGAATTTCTACGGTACTTATCTGTATTGTGCCCTCTTTCCCACTCCGCTAGAATCACTTCCTTTTCCACTCTGTTAGAATCAACTGCGGAAAAGAAGAGTTGTGGGGCGCCTAGTTCTGCGCATCTCTTGTACGCCATCTTCAGGATGTTGCAGTTCTGGTGAAATTCGACTAAGTGTGTAACGGCTGTCCTTGTCTAGTCACTGAGAACGCGTTTACCGGAGCCTTATTCTTCGTCACAGGCTTTCCATTAGCATATCTGAAAGGAACAGTCAGGATCTTCCTCCTTGTCATTCTTCCGTAGTTTTTGAACTTGTAGTTTTTCAACTTCGTCACAGTTCCAGTCTAAGTTTGTGCCGGAGCACTGCCACTCCCTCTCTCCTCTCCATCTCATTGTAGAGGCGTCTACTTTATATACCTTTTGTTATCTGCGCGCCATCCTGGTTGTGAACCTCTATTAAAACTATTGCAGGATGTTTGAGTTTAACAGTGGCAACTCCCTGATACGCACAAAGAACAAGAGTCAAAAACTGAAGAACGCAACAGAAGGTGCAGATTATGCATAAGAATCCACTGTATTTTTATGTTTGAACTCATTTTTATGTTCAGTGAAGGCGGCTCGTTCCCGTCCTGTAAAGGCTTCGCTGAGGTGTCTTGAAGCCATTCGTCGGGAGACGCCAACAGCAGAAGCTGCTTTCTTGCTAAACCGCAGCAGGGCTTTTACCCTCAAGTGTAATAAGCAAAAATGCAGGTTTAAAGAAAAGCAAAAGTTCAAAAGAATGTGTATTGAGGATGAAAGCTACTCTTCTAAGGTTCCCCGTGCTTGCGCCTTGATTGGGAAACTCCAGGGCTTCTAGCGTCTCTAGACGCGCCTTTTCAGATTTGAAATACTTTCAATAAAAGATAGAAACAAATGCTGATTAGGCACATGGCTGTCCCCCAGGAGATCCCGCCTGAAGGCTCGCAAGGACGTCCACGACAGCAACGAGCCACACCTGGAAAGCTGCAACATATACTCATTTGCAAGGCAAACAGCGCACAACAGTAAGCCCTATAGCTGTACGCAGCTATTGGGGCTTCTTGCCTGCGGTCACCTTTCAAAAGCAGGCCACGGCAGCTTGGGCTGGGGGCCCCTGCAGCAGCTCATTCCCAGTAACTTTGACCCCCTCAGCCTTTTCTAATTGAGTTTTCAGTGGAGAGCGAGCTGGGTCAGCGAAATGAACTAACGAGAAGGGCCTTGCAGGGGGCCCCCCGGTCGGCAGCGGCAGCGGCGGAGCCTGCCTTGTTGAAACTGCGTTACTGGTGCACAGGGTTAGCTGGAAGACAGAAGAACTTTCTGCCAAATATGACATTAATGGAGTAATTCATTGCTTGCTAGATCCTCGGATCTTCCCGCTGCTGCGCAGCAGTGCATGTACACCCCGAGGGCCACCGCCGCTGGCGAAAGCCGAAACAGTCCACTGGCGCCTTAGGCCGTCTTCTGCCTTTCTGTGGTTTCTTTCAGTTTATAAAACACCACTTTTGATCCATGGGAGAAGGCGTAGGCAAAAGAAGCTGCAACACCCAGCGACGCCGCGCCAGACCACTGCAGCAGTGGCAGCAGCACTGTGCTGCTGCTGCTGCCGCTTCTGCTGATTCCTCGCGTGCTGCTGAAACTGCGGAACTCATAGAGACAAGCCACGGGAGAAGGGGGTGGCAGCGCCAGTGAAGGCGTGCTGCTGCCCCCGCCCGCTCGCCGCAGCCTTTTCGCCAAGACGAGGGTAGCGTTAGCAGCAGCAGCAGCAGCAGCAGGAGCAGCAGCAGCGGCGAAGCAGCAGCAGCAGCAGTATGCGTCTGTAGGATCCGCTTGCTTTTGCGGGATGGCCTTCTCCGCCAGGCTCTCGCAAGCGCGAGCTCCCGTGACGGAAACAATAGCAGCAGCAGCAGCAGCAGCAATATCGCGAGCAGCAGCAGCAGCAGCAGTCACAAGGAATGGATGAATTGGCTCTCACCCCGCAGAAGCTGCGGAAGCTGCAGCAAGTGGTCGAGATTTCGTGCCTTCCGGAGCAGCTTGCTGTGGCGCTGCTGGTGTCGTCCTGCTGGAGTGTGCAGGTCCGTTTGCTGCTGTTGCTGCTGCTGCTGCTGCTTCTGCTGCTGCTGCTGTTTCTACGGCGTTGACAGGCTGCAGCAGTGGACTTGCTGCTGCTTCTGGGGGCTCACCACAAATGTCTGCTGCAGCCTGCTGTTTCCCTTTTCTTGCTTTTGGTGCTTCTTCTAATTTCGCCCCTTTGTTTATTTTTATTTATGCCTTTATTGTCTTTGCTGCTGCTGCTCTTCGGGGTGTACCGACGCTGAGTCGCCAGCCTGCTGCGGCTGCTGCTGCTGACTTCACTGAAGCAGCTTCGATGTCAATTATTCTTCAGGCTGCGCTGCTGCGCTGCTGCTGCGCTGCTGCTGCGCTGCTGTGGCGCAGCAGCTTTTTACTACACATGCACAAATGCGTTATACATATTAATGCATATGTATAACACATATACATGTATATATGTACATACATCTATTTACTACATATATATATATATATATATATATATATATAAAGTATATATATACATGCTTATCTGTATTATGCACTTGCATGCATAGACTCGTTCCTCCCTCATATTATCAATGTATCAATATATAGATGTTTGTCTGTATACATAAGTTTCCAAGACTAAATTTCTGTATCACTCATCTACATAAATATGTTTGTATATATCATTTTATATCTTATATTTATCGTATATCTGCTTATATATGTATATTTCCACATTTCTGTAGGTGCAGACCTTTCTTGCATGCACACATGCATGCAAGCAAACGTGCATATACTGATACACAGACACGCTTGCAAATTCATGTCAGTGCATCCCTTTCCTGCATGCATGCATGCATGCATCCTGCCTGCCTGCATGCATGCACTCCTGCATGCACATCAACCTGCCTTCCTACCTACCTGCCTGCCTGCCTGCATGCATGCATGCATGCATGGCTCCCTCCCTCCCTGTTTGCCTGCCTTGTTGCCTACCTGCATGCATGCATGCATGCATTCCTGCCTGCCTGCATGCATGCACTCCTGCATGCACATCAACCTGCCTTCCTACCTACCTGCCTGCCTGCCTTCCTGCCTGCATGCATGCATTCCTGCATGCCTTCGTTACTTCCTGCATGCATTCCTGCATGCATTCCTTGCTTCCTGCATGCCTGTCTGCTTGCACTTGTGCATGCACTTCCGGACTTCTGCATGCACTCCTGCATGCACCTCTGCATGCATGCATGCGTGCATGCATGCGTTTGTGCATGCAGCGAGCGGTGTCGCTGCACGTGGAGGGAGGCTTCTGGCGGCTGCTGGGGCTGCGGCGCTGCCCCCGAGGCCCCCAGACTTTGCCGCCTTCGCTGGTGCTGTCCGTTTGGGCTGCGCGCGAAGTCAAGCACAACGGCGCCTACAGACTCGTCGTCGAGTGCGGCACAGCAGCTCCCAGGCACAGCAACTGGGCCGAAGGCAAGCTCCTGCTGCTGCTGCTGCTGCTGCTGGTGCTGAGGGTGCTGTTGCTGTTGCTGGTGCGGGTGCTGCTGTTGCTGCTGCTGCTGCTGCGGGTGCATTTACTGGTGCGGGTGCTGCGGGTGCTGCTGTTGCCGCTGCGGGTCCTGTTGCTGGTGCTGGCGCTGCGCGTGCTGCTGCTGCTGCTGTTGCTGCTGATTTGGCTGCTGCTGGGGGTGCTGCTGTGGCGGCGGTGGCGGGGCAAAGCCGCTTTGCTGCTGCCAAAGGCGGCAGAAGCAAAGCGGCTTTGAGGCTGCTGCTGCTGCATTGCAGCCGCGGACTCTTGCAACACGGGCTTGGCGGCAGGGGGGCCCAAGGTGTACTTAAGCTTGTGCTGCTGCGGCTGCTGCTGCTGCTGCGGTTGCTGTGGGGTACATTTCAGGGACGAAAGCGCTTGTGCCTCTGCAGTTCACCTGCGGCATTCTTGGGGTCTCACCGAGAAATCAGCTGAAGTTTTCTTTATGGAGAAGGAGGCTTGTGGTCAGCAGCAGCTGCTGCTGCAGCTCTTGCTGCTGCAGTGTTAATTGTGCTGCTATGTGCTGCTGGTTGTGCCTCCCGCTGCTGCATCTGGTGCCCCCTGCTGCTGCTGCTTCTGTTTGTGGGTGCTGACGTTGTGTGCGCTCCAGCTCCTGGGCCTCTGCAGCTGCTGCTTTTTCCCCATTTTCTGCTGCTGCTACTGTTTGCAGGTTCTGCTGCTGCTGCTGCTGTTTGCAGTTTCTGCTGCAGCCGCTGTGTTTCCCCATGACGTTTCTATCTGTATGCACCGGTGTTTTTGTCCTTTCACTTGAGGAGCCTTTTATCTGGGCCTGACTGCTGCTGTTGCTGCTGCTGCTGCTGCTCTGTGCTCTGCTGCGCTGCAGCAAGATGACAAATGCGTGGGAGTGGCCTACTTGGCTTGCTGCCTCATTCCCCAGGAAGTGACCAGCGTCAGTCGTTTGCCTCTGGAGCACAAGTCCCGAAAGAGCGGCATTTTGGTAGTTGAGGGTTTCCGCTTTGTGCCCGTGATACCTGCTGCTGCTGCTGCTGCTGCTGAGGCTGCTGCTGCTGCTGCTGCTGCTGGGGCTTCTGCTGCCGATGCTTCACCAGCCGCAAGTGCTCTTGGTGCGCGGCCCTTAGCGGCGGGTGGGGAGCCGAGGGAGAAGCAGCGCAGACAAAGGCAGCAGCAGCTAGCAGCAAATAGTCAAGAACTCAATGCAGCAAGGAGCAGCCGGGCAGCAACAGCGTCAGAAGCAGCAGCAGGAGCGGGTGCTGTCGCTGCGCAGCAGCAACAGAAAACTAGCAACTACACTGTGGACCTTCTGGATCTGTTTGACTCTTCGGAAGGGCAGCAGCAGCAGCAGCAGCAGCAAACCGACCACCTCCCTCTGACTCCGTTAAGTGCCAACAGTGACACCTTGCAGCAACTCCAGCTTCTGGAAGAGTCGCTGCAGCAGCAACTGTCTATGCAGCAGCAGAAGCCGCTGACACAGCAACAGCAGCAAGAACCCGCACTACAGCAGCAAGGGACATCACAGCAGGTGGGATTGCAGCAGCAGCAGCTGCTGCAGCACGAACCGATTCCCCAGCAGCCACTCACTCTGGAACAGCAGCAGCAAAAGGAGCAGGTGCAGTTGGCAACAGAGCAGCAGCCGCCAGTAAAGAAAGAAGCGCTGCTGCAGCGGCATGCACCATCGGGGCAGCAGCAGCTAACGCTGCAGCACCAGCAGCAGCAGGAGCCATCCCTGCTCCCGAGTGCGCAGCAAAAGGACCTGTCCCTGCTTCCGAATGCGCAGCAGCAGCAGCAACAGCAGCCACAGGAGCAACAACAGGAGCAGCAACAAGAGCAGCAGAAGCAGCAGCAACAGCCTTTGCCGCAGCCCCGTCCTTCATATCCTGCTGCTGCCCTTGATGCACTTTTCTACGCCGATGTAGCTGCTCACTGTAGAGATCCGGCAACTGCAGCAGCAGCACGGTCTGCTGCTGCTGCTGCAGCTGCAGCTGCTGACTTGCCCCATGCTGAGAGGGAACTCCTGCTTCAACAGGCTGCAAAGGGATTGCCCGAGCTGCACCAGCAGCAGCAGATACTGCAGCAGCAACAATTGCAATTGCAGCAGTTACAACTGCAGCAGCTGCAACTGCAGCAGCAGCAGCAGCAGCAGCAGCAGCAACAGCAGTCAATTGAACAGCAGCAGATAATACAAACTGCGTCTTCATCTGCGGGCGTTGGGCAGCAGCAACAGCTACTGCTGCCTGGGATGGCGAATCTTGTGGGTATCAGTCCTGTGTTGGCTGCTGCTGCTGCAGCAACGGGAACTCCATCAGCTGCTGCTGCTGCTGCTGCACATCATATCGTTGCCGACACACAAACTGGCAGCACGCGGGGTTCAGGAGGTGGTCTTTTCATTGATGAGCAGCAACAAGGGTACGTGGACGCCCAGCGTCAGGCAGCAGCAGCAGCAGCAGCAGCAGCAGAATCGTCACATGTTGCTGCAGCAGCGGCGCACGCGGTAGCAGCAGCAGCGTTGCCACCTCCAGCCCCCCCACCGCCGCCACCGTCATCGCCACCATCTACCACGACAGCTGCACTCGCAGCAGCAGCAGCAGCAGCGCTTCCCACGTTACCAGCAGCAGCAGCAGCAGACGAACCCCGCACTCCAACGGAGCATCCTTCACCAGCAACTCCAGGGCAGACGAGGTGGAGGCAGTCTGAAGCAGTGCTTCCTGCTGCTGCTGCTGCTGCATCTGCTGCTTCTGTTGCTGCTGCCGAAGCCTCTGAGGTGATACCAGCTAGCAGGAAGCCCCCTGGGTCGGCCCGAAGACCTACTGGTGGCAGCAGCCCGCAGCAGCAGCAGCTACTGCAGATGCAGCAGGAAGAGCGGCAGACGCAGCAGCGCAGGCACAGGGCGGAGCAGCGACAGCGGGAGCCGCAGCTGCTGCAGCGGCAGCAGCAGCAGCGGCAGCAGCGGGAGCAAGCCCCTCAGTGGCCAGTGGGCGGGGCCGATGCTGCAACGCCGGCAGCAGCAACAGGAGACAGAACGCCTGCAGCAGCAGCAACGCAAACTGCAGCAGTAGCTAAGCTAGAAACGGAAGCAGCAGACTGGCCGCCTCCTCGCCGGCCTTCAACTTGGCAGCCAAGGCCAGTTGGAGCATTTGTCTTCAAGCAGCCGCAGCAGCAGCAGCAGCAGCAGCAACACCCTCAGGCCCCTTCGTATCCGCAGCAGCAGCTGCAGCAACACCAACGGGCCCATCTGCACCCGCAGCAGCAATTCGGCAACCTACAGGAGCAGCAGAATCAGCAGCAGCAGCAGCCTGGTCCATTCAATGTGCCCCCGCAAGCGCCGCTGACTCAGCTACAGCAGCTGCAGCCTCCGCAGCAGCAGCATCTGCTGCAGCAACGGATGTCTGGCAGTCCTTTTCCTCCTGCCGAAGAGCAGCAGCTGCATGAGCAGCAGCAGCATCAGCAGCAGCAACAGCACTTTCCGCAGCCTGTGTGGCCACAGCAGCAGCAGTTGCAGCCTCAGCACCTGCAGCACCCTCAGCCGCAAACTTCTCCGCAGTCAGCACAGCATCAGCAGCAGCAGCCACTGCAGCAGCAGCTGTCACACCAACCACTGCAGCACCAGCCACAGCAGCAGCAGCAGCATCTTTCGAAAAAGCTGTTCAGCGCATTTAATCCCTTCCCCGAAAAACAGCGCATGAAGACGTCCCCATCTCAGCCTGAGCAGTCGCCGACTCCCCCACATCAGCAACAACAGCAGCAGCAACAGCAGCAGCAGCAGCAGCATTCACCTGCAGCTGCTCAGCAGCAGCAGCAGCAGCAGCAGCCTGATGGTGAAGCGAAGAAGTCTTTGTTCTCTCTCCCTTTCCGACTGCGCCGCAACACGGGCAGCAGTGGCAACAATGCAGCAGGAACAGAAGCACGCAGCAGTTCAGGGGCTGCTGCTGGTGCAGCTGTGCCTGAACCTGCTGCTCCAGCACAGCAGGCAGCACAAGGGAGTACAGGCACTGATAGCCAGGAGCAGCAGCAGCAGCAGCAGCATGAGAGGCAGAGGCTGTCACATTATTGGCCCTTCAAGAGCCACCGGGACTCAGGGGGAGCAGAACGAGAAAGCACGGGAGGGGGAGCAGCAGAAGGTGCTGCAGCAGCAAGCGACGCAGCAGCAGCAGCAGATTCAACATCAGCAGCAGCAACCCCGGAGATCCCCTTTCGCTCGTTCCGTGTGCAGTTCCCAGAGTCTGCACCCGCGACAGCAGCAGCAACGCCAGCAGCATCGGGAGAGAAGCTTGTTGCTGCTGTTGATGCTCCTCAGTTTCCTGTTGCAGCAGATGGCGACCCTTTTGAGTTCCACTTCCGGTCTCCTGCTTCTGGAGGTGCAGCAGCAGCAGCAGCAACAACGCCATTTGCTGCCTCAGGATTTTCGCAGCAGCGCAACACCTGGGCAGCCCCGCTGCGCCTCCCTGACGAGCCACCAGATGACGAAAACGAACAGCAGCAGCAGCAGCAGCAGCAGCAAGAGATGGAGGACGAGCCCTGGTGGGAGCTTCCGAAGCCGCATGCAGCTGTCCGTCATGAGGCGAAGCAGCAAAAGAAGGAGAAGCAGCGGAAACAGAAGCAACGGGGGTCGAAGCTCACGACAAACGCGCAGCAACAGCAGCAGCTGCTGCTGCAACAGCAGCAGGGCGACAAGGAGAAGCAGCAGAAGCAGCAACCGGGAGACGGTGAGGGCTGGCCAACGCAGACCTGGCAACGCTCTGTCTCTTTTGATCCTTTAGAACCTTTTGAAGAATCTGAAGAATCTCAAATGTCTCAAGGATCTGCTTCCTTGGGTCCTGCTGCTGCTTCCGGTGACTTTGGTGCTGCTGCAGCAGCGCAGCAGTGCGCCGCAGCTGCAGCAGCGCACGGCAGCAAGGACCAGCACCAGGAGACCGCGCGCAAGTACAAAGGCCGAAAGAAGGCTGCTGCTGCTGCTGCTGCTGCCGCAGCAGCAGCAGCAGAAGACACAAAAGATGGAAGGCTCTTAATGGACTGGGGAGACGCATGGTGGGATGAAGAAGCAGCAGCAGCAGACTCAGACTTGACAGATGCAGCAGAGCAGCAGCACCTGCAGCAACAGTGGCCTCCAATTCCCGGTGCAGCGGCACAAGGCGCTGCTGAGCAGCAGCAGCAGCAGCAGCAACAGCAAGAGGTGCCAACGGGGCTAAACGAGCAAGCACAGGCAACTGACGACAGCCCAGCTCTTCACGGGAGTCATTACGGCAGTTTGTTAGCGAAGCAGCAGCAGCAACACTTGCAGCAGCAGCAACAGCAGCATATGCAGCAGCAGCTGCAACCACAGTATCTCGACCAGCAGCTGGAACCTGTGCAGCAAAAGCACCGCCACTACCCACAGCAGCAGGAGGACCAACAGGCCATCAAACAGCAGCAGCAGCAGCAGCAGCAGCAACAGCAGCAGCAGCAGCCTTTAGCCATTTCAGCACCCCAGGGGGCCTTTCTTGAGGCTCCGTTCGAGCCCTGGGCAGCGGCCTCTGCGCAGCAGGCAGCTCTTGCTGCAGAAATGCAAGCCCACCTGCAGCAGCAGCAGCAGCAGCAGCAGCGGCAACATCGACTCCCTGTGACTCCTACGATACAGCAGAATGTCAACCCTGTGGAACAGATCCATTCTTCAGGTTTGCTGCAGCAGCAGCAGCAACAGCGGCCGCAGCAGTTGCTGCTGCACCAGCCACAGCCCGTCCAGCAGCAGTTGCCGCAGCCAGTACAACAGGTGCTGCAGCAGCAAAGGTTGCAGCAACAGCAACAGCGACCGTTTCTCTCTCAGCAGCTGCAGCAGCCAGGGGCTCTTTCGCCCCAGATTTTTTCGTCTGGCCAGTCTCTGCAACAGCAGCAACCGCTGCAGCAGATGCAGCAGCAGCCACTGCCGCAGCAGCTACTGCAGCAGCAACCACTGCAGCAGATGCAGCAGCAACATCTGCCGCAGCAGCTACTGCAGCAGCAGTTGCTGCCGCATCCGCAGTACTTGCAGGAACAACAGAGTCGCCGCCAGCGACTTCAGCAGCAGCAGCTGCAGCAGCAGCAGCTGCAGCAGCAGCAGCTGCAGCAGCAGCAGCTGCAGCAGCAGCAGCTGCAGCAGCAGCAGCTGCAGCAGCAGCAGCTGCAGCAGCAGCAGCTGCAGCAGCAGCAGCTGCAGCAGCAGCAGCTTCAGCAGCAGCAGCTGCAGCAGCAGCTCCTGCAGCAGCAACTCCGCACGCAGCGACAAGACTTAGCCTACCCACAGGCAATGGCGCAGCAGCAGCAGCAGACTCTGCAGCCTCTTCAGCCCGTGGGTCATGGAGGCCTGCAGCAGTTGCAGCAGCAGCCGCAACGCCTGCAGCAGCAGAAGCTTCCGCAGCAGCAGCCTGCGGTGCCGTACCAGCAGCCGCAGCAGCAGCTAAATTTGCAGGGGCCATGGCCACAGCAGTACCGACCTCCGCTGCAGCTGCAGCAGGAGCTGTTGTCACCACCGCAGCAGCTGCTTCCGCAGCAGCAGCAAGCACTGCCTCAGCTCCAACAGCACTACCTGCAGCACCCGCTTGAACCCCAGCAGCAGCAGCAGCCGCAGCAGTTGGGGTGGCCTGGCCTTGCGGGAAAGGCTCAGCTGCC